>NC_056525.1:173162740-173371536 GCF_019175285.1 Sceloporus undulatus
CACACACACATATACAGAGGTACCCCGGGTTACGAAATTAATTCGTTCCGCCGCCGCTTTCGTAACCCGAAATACTTCGCAAGCCGAAAAACCCATAGGCGCTAATGGGGAAAAGCCGCGATTTCGTGTGAAACAGCGCCGAAAAGCACCAAAATTTTTTTCGTAACCCGAAAAAACCTTCGTAACCCGGAACACTTTTTTTTAATGGATTTTTTTCGTAACCCGGAAATTTCGTAAGGCGGCACATTCGTATCCCGGGGTACCCCTATACACATATACATACACACACACACACGTGTATATATACAAACATAGAGGTACATTCCCAATAGCATTTTGCCTAAGATATGGAAGATAGACACATTTCATAGAAAAAAAGAACCAAGAAGAACAGAAGCCAACAAGCTGTGAAAAACACTTCTTTCCCTAAAAGGAAAGAAAAGCCTTCATAAGGGGAAACAAACTTACTGCCTACTCTCTAATGGTTGTATGTTGCAGATTCAAAAAGAGATAATGAAAACACACAAAATATAGTGATTTTAAAAAATAAAATAAACTGAGTCCACACAATATAAGCAGAAGAGAGCAGCATGAAAGGCTAGCAGGACTGCAAATCCAACCACCTTATTTTGGAATGCTGTCTGCTGAACATCAGGCTTCCTCAAGTAATTAATATACTATTTCCAACTCGATGTTTCTATGGCCTGTTACAGACAGCCAAAATAAAGCTGCTTCGAGTCACAGTGGTGGTGTTTCAATGATGCATGCGTCCAAAGAGTCCAGAAGTCGCACCAAAGCCACACTCCAGCCCTAAGGACTGGAGTGCGCTTTGGTGTGGCTTCTGGATTCTTAGGACGCATGCATCATTCAAACACCATATCTCCTGACTCGAAGCAGCTTTATTTTGGCTGTCTGTAACAGGCCAACGATTCTATTCCCCTAGCAGAAGCCAACTGGCTCGGTTTCCCATTTTCTAATGAGTCCTTTGCCCCACCTTAAAATATCAGTATTTAAAGCCATCTTATTCGTCTGAACACTGCTGCTACTCCTAACTAAAGTGGACCCACAGAATCAATGGGATTTACATAAGTATTGCCTCAGCAATGGATTCTATGTGTTTCTCTTGCTGGGACTTGCAAGTGCATTTGGACCTTCCTTTTTGAGGGATATATTTCACCTTTAGAAATCCCTATGTTTCAGAAACAACACTAACTGACTGTGTAATATCATTGTTGTATGTATGTCTATCCCTGAATATGTTTCCTTAATTAAGCCAGGTTAGAGATGTACAAATCTGCCACCATTAATTCTTCCCTATAATCATCTAATTGTAAGAAAAAATCTCTTTCGGAACACCATTTCTTTGCAGGCCTCAATTATCTTTTTGCCAAAATTAATTTTGGGCACAACAATGCTGCCAGATCAATGTGTATCAATGGCTATGTAGCATAGATATAAATGCAACCATGTGTGCACAAAAGGTGTAATGTACATTGTGTTGCAAAGTGTAATGTAATGTGCATCTGTATTTTCACTTGTAAGTATGAACTTGTCAATTATAAGAGGGCTCCTTTCTTTAAGTTACAGTAGACCTTTCTCACCTTCACCTCAATCCACTGTCTCATAAAAGACCAAATAACTTTAGATTTTTGGTTTGGAAGCAGACACCTGAAAGGATTCAGGAAGTGTACTGTGTTTGTCTGGAGAGGCGCAGAGAATCTGTGTGCATACAATCTCTCTCTCTCTCTCTCTCTCTGTGTGTGTGTGTGTGTGTGTGTGTGTGTGTGTGTGTGTGTGTGTTTTAGAGCCTTCTCTTCTTTTCTTAGCTTTCCCACTTTAACATAAGCCTCCTCCACATTTCACCTCCTCTGTGTTAGTGTACATGTTCACCAGAAAAGTGTATTTTTCACAACCTTCCCTTCCTGAATCCTCTCACACCTCACTGGCTTTCCTTCTATCCATACGCATCTCCTTCCCACACTATTGGGGATGTCTATCAATAAGTTAGGAGTACTTGTTACACTGACAAATTATAAGTGTCTGGAACATTCTGACAAGGTGGGAAATCTGTCATTTTGCAAACAGCCCTTGGGGCAAAGGCCAACTGTACACATTTACAAAGTTTGCTATATCAATTATGTTCCTAGATAACAGAGTATCTGTTCACTGGATACCGCATATCTCAACTCTATGGTCCAGTAGACCAAAATCTAAGCATAATCATCTCTCTCTTCCCTGTATCCTCCCTCCCCATGACTGAAGATACCTACTGATAAGTTACAGTATTTATTGTACTTCTGAACTGGAAGTGTCTATAACAATCCAACAGAGGAGAAAATCTGTCCTTTTGTACAAAGTCCCTTGGGGGGAAGGCAAGCTACACATTAACAAATTTTGTTCCATCAGTTATGTCCCTGGATGAGAGAACATCTGTTCAGTAGACAGAGTACATTCCACCTCCATGGGAACTTGCAGCACAATCCCTTTATGTCCCTAGGCCAGGTTAAGTGTTGCACTGGTGCAACACAAGGGTTCTTCAAGTTAACACAACACCTGATCTTTTCACCATTTTACCAAGGATCACTGACAAGGAAAAGAATATCTGCACAAATATGCAATCTATAGCCCAGCAGCATGTAGAAACTTGGGAAGTCATACACAATGTTCATGTACAGTACTATATTTTGTTTAAACTTTTGTTTATATCTTGTTTAAACTTTTTAAACAATGAAAGATTAAATAAAATGCTTAGAACAAACAAACAAGGACATGTTGTTACTCTACTGGAACATGGATGACTTAACAAAAGATACAGATTTTACATAGTGATTTAAATGGGGATTTTCAAGGTTAAGAGTTATATGGACAAGTGATCCCGTTGGTTTTGATTCTGTTGTGAGCACCAGCTTTAGTTTGGTTTTAACTTTAAAAGGAGTGGGAGTTCCTTAGGATTGATGAAAATGATGACAAATCAGTTTACACAAAAAAGAATGGGGAAAACAATCTGTGCCATTTCAAAGAGCTGAGCCTTCCACAGAAAGACAGACAGACGGACACACACACACAACACTTTTTGTTGTTTCTAAATACCATATATACTCGTGTACAAGTTGACTTCTTGTATAAGTCGAGGGAAAGTTTCAGAGTCAAAATCCTGGATTTTGATATGACCTGTGGATAAGTTGAGGATGAAACTTAGGGGACTATAAGGATAGAAAGGGGGAAATAACCACTTCCGTCCCTGCTTCTCCTTCTCTGGACCTCTCCCAACCGATTCCCAGGTGCTGGAGGAGAGGTTTTAACACTGGACTGAGAAAGGAAGCAAGTGGATTGTAAAATGGACTGGAGAGATGGTTTTAAATGGAGAGTTTTTTCCATAGGAAGCAAGGTCTTGCAAAATGTACTGGAGAGAGAAGCAAGTGGTTTTAAATGGAGAGTTTTTTGGATAGGAAGTCAGGTCTTGCAAAACGTACTACAGAAAGAAGCTTGTGGATTTAAATGGAGAGGTTTTTTTTCCCATAGGAAGCAAGATCTTGCAAAAGGGACCAGAGATAGAAGCAGGTGGATTTAAATTGAGAGTTTTTTAATAGGAAGCAAGATCTTGCAAAAGGGACCAGAGAGAGAGAAGCAAGTGGATTTAAATGGGGAGTTTTTTCAATAGGAAGCAAAGGCTTGCAGAACAGACTGAAGGGGGAAGGAATTGGTGTTCAATGTAGATTGGGGCATCAGTCTTGCTTGCTTTAGGACCTTTCTAAGCACTACGGATGTACTGACCCTTACATAAGTTTACCCAGAATTTTAGGGTCAATTTTGGGGCATAAATTTCTCGACTTACAGTCGGCTATAATGACTATAAATGTATATGGTAAGACTGCTATTACTCTGACATACAATAATTCATAGAGTTCCCCATACCTTTTGTAAGGTCTGAACTTGGAAATGCTTTATGAGTCCTTCATGAGGCGCTGTAACAATTTTAAGCAAGGAGGGGAGACGATCACACATGCCTGACCATGCACAAAAACTGCATCCCCTCCATTACGGCCTTCCCTACCAGGCCTAGGCCCAGGCCCTCCCATTCAGACTTTCCTATGCTGACAAGGGAGGACTAAAGAGGAATTGTGTTTGGATGACCATGGCTTTGTGGCACTACATGTGACTAGGAATCCTTATTAACCTTTATTTATGAAGCGCTGTAAATCCTTGACCAACTGGGATTCTATTCAAGGAAAGCATAAGAACTGTATTGCATTCAGCCAGCCACAATTACAGTTCTTCTCTGGAGCACTTCTGTCAATGTGCAGAGACTTAGGGGATGGGTCCAGAAAGCTGATCCTGGTTACCTCTCCCTGCTTGTAAATACTGGCCATTTGTGTGGGGCCATGGACCTTCACTTCACTTGTCACCGTTTGACATTAGAAGACATTTACACAACACAAGTTAGGAACTGCTCCTTCCTCATCCTGTGTCTTCTTGCTGACTGCTCTTGTGAAGAGATCAGCACATCATACTGAGCTCACTGTGTCAGCCTGTGGAGCTGTTCGCCCAATGCCAGTGCAATACCAACATTAAAGACATCTTAATGCAGGTACACAATTAATAGCATTTTTCATCTCAGTGTCTAAATAGCTAAATTACATGTTTGAGAAGGGAGTAACACAAAGAGAAGCAGCCTTAACCAGAACTTCCTTGGCTTTTAATTACACTTGGCTCCAAGTTCTGAAAGTTTCTGCCTTCCCATTTCAGTTTCATAGTTCTATTAATGTCTTTAAGAAAAAGCAGAGAAAAGGGAGAGCAGGCTTTTACAGCTGCATAGAAATGAGCATTCTGCCAACTAAAACACCAAAGGAGACGGCATGTATTAACAAGTGGCAATTTATGAAAGGGAGAGAAGCACACATATACAGAACAATTTTTTCCAAATATGCCAAAAATATCTAAAAGTTCTTTTCAAGGTCAGCATTGTCTAGAGCAAAAGCTTTCCCTTCACAACCATAAAATTATATAATCTATTTCCCTCTTTTCTCTGGCATAACATGCCTTGGTATTCTTTGGACTACATTCCCCCCATTTTCAATTCAACAAGAACGATAGCCAATTGATCCAATTATTGCATATTTATAAAGAAAACAAAAATAATGACCACAGAGGATCCACATAAGTTCAACTTTGATGTTGAGAATATTGGGATACTCAAAAAGATCCTGTAGTTG
The DNA here is from genome assembly GCF_019175285.1 of Sceloporus undulatus. Taxonomy (NCBI): domain Eukaryota; kingdom Metazoa; phylum Chordata; class Lepidosauria; order Squamata; family Phrynosomatidae; genus Sceloporus; species Sceloporus undulatus. The sequence continues at coordinate 173,167,954 of NC_056525.1, forward strand.
ATCAGAATGGAGATTGCAGTCAAGAAATAAGAAGATAACTAGGAAAGGGAAGCGTTGCCATGAAAGAACTAGATAAAATTTTAAAGAGTAAAGATATACAACTGAACACTAAAGTTAGAATCATCCAAACCAATGTATTCCCTATCACCATGTATAGATGAGAGAGCTAGATAATGAAAAAAGTGGATAGGAGGAAAATCAACTGATTTGAGATGTGGTGCTGGAGAACAGTTCTGAGGATACCGTGGACAGCCAAAAAGACAAACACCTGGGTCTGAGAACATATCAAGCCTGAACTCTCCCTGGAAGCCAAAATGGTCAAAACTGAGGCTGTTGTACTTTGGCCACATCATGGGAAGACACAATTCATTAGAAAAGACAATCATGCTAGGCAAGGTAGAAGAGCATAAAAAGAGGCAGACTGCACACCAGACAGACTCTACTAGGAAGGTCACAGGACTGAATTTACAGGACCTGAACAAACCTGTTGAGCTCAGCAGGTCTTGGAGGTGTCTCATCTACAGCACTGCTATGAGTCGTGGTTGACTCAAGGGCAGTTAAGGACAACAACAGGTCAATTTTGCACCCGCGGAGGGGGGGGTGGTATTCTAAGCTGTATCCTATCTCAAAATAAAATTTGATTTTTTTTTGGTCAATATAAGAATTAACCAGAATTTAATTTCCATCTCTGGAAAAACAATGGATACACCCATGCAAAAGCAGAGCCTTTCACAAGGCCTTAGTTTCGAGAAGTATTTCTTAAGTTATCTGATGTGCGGGATTGACAGTTTTCTTTTTCAGCATATCAGAAAAAGGTATGATATTTGTGCCCAGTGACTACAATTATTTCCCTTTTTTTTTCCTGGAAGCTTTCCAGGAATTTTCAGCATATAGCTCATGGACTGGCACCAATCATAGCAGTATGGATCACAACTTTGAGCAGCACTGCTTCAGAGAACTGCCACTCTCAATTCTCCTTTTTGGATGGGCCTAAGAAACCATATGTGACTCTTGGGTTATACATTCGCTTTAAGAAGAAGAAAAAATAAAGGAATTCCATCTTTTGGGTACCATAAACTTAGGAAAAATCAATGCTAGCAACCAATTGTGCTGGCTATGAACTCTGATTTAGAGCTCTCTCCTCACACTCATGTCACTTTTCAGCCTTTTCTTCTATCCATTCCCTCACTCAGTTCCCTCCAAACCATCCTTCCTTTCTGTTAGATTCTAGAAAGCAGCTGTGCTTGAAATTTTGACCATGTCAAAGATAGAAAGCAGAAAGGTGGGCCTCTTGGGAGAAGGCCACATCACAACTCAGTGTTTGAGCATAGGTCTGCATGCTGACAATCCAAAATTCAGCCCCTGGGATTTTGAGATTAGACTGGGAATGTCTCCTGACACCTTGGAAGAATCCACCAGTTAGTACAGATCAACCTTAACATTCCCCAGGAAAATGGAAGCAGGAATTTTATTTGCTGTATGTATTCATACATAAGTCTAGAAATTTCAACCAAAAATGTCCCCAAAAAACTGAATCGACATCCATGGGTCAATTTAAGTACTATATTTTAACTCTTTAGAGCACAATCTGTCCTGGAAGCACTGACCCCTCTCCCCCCTCTACTCTCTCATCCATCTACTCTTTAGGGTGAGCACAAACAGTTATGCCTGCTGGAATTTTGTAAGTTCTTTGGCATTGTTTTCCTTTTCTCCATCCTTTAGATACTTTCTTACAAGTCCCTAAATTTTATCCTCGACTTATCCACAGGTCATATCAAAATCCCTAATTTTGGCCCCAAAACCTGTCCTCAATTTATACGTGAGGTCAACTTATAATTGAGTATTAATTACATCCAACATTCTGCCTTTCCAGCAATCTGTTCACAATAGCATAAATAATTCCCCCTTTCTACACTTTATCCACACACAAAAAACCATTAGGAAGTTCAGGTCGAGACAGAACAACTTTCCCAAGGCTATCTTGAGACTTTCTTCTTCTCCTTCTTTTCTTTATTAAAAACAACAAGAAAAAACTACAATAATAAATAGGCAATGTATCATCATCATCATCATTGTGGTCTTTACTCTACTGTTTCCCAAAAACTGGGACTCAAGTTGGTTCACAATGTAAAACAAACACAATACAGCTAAAAACATACAAAAGATGAACATTAAAATAGAATTACACTAGTCTCAATATTGAAACAATTTTAAAAATACACTTTAAAAAGATAGAAAGCAATTAAAATCAGTTCAATTTTAAATGATACAGCACTACTTAAAGCTCTTTTTAAAAAACCCTTCTGTTCTAAAAGCCTGTCAGAACAAAAAGATTTTTGCCTGCTGATAGGACGACAGCAAGGAGGAGGCCATCCTGAGAAGGGCATTCCAGATATTAGCAGCAGCCACTGAAAAGGCCCTATCTTGCATTCATGGGCCTCTTCTGAAGATCTTCCAAGGATATAGCAAAAGGACCAAGTCCATAATCACAACACAGCTCAGGATTACCCAGTGAATTCCATGGCTCAATGGCAAACATGAATCTCTGAGTCCCAGTCTAGCATTCTGACCACTACAATATATTTGGAGAATACAAGGTTAGGGAAAACCATTAGATGGACTAATAACTATATATAAAGGCAGCTGTACCCAGAGCTCAGCTGAAGCTGGCAGCTCAGAGTCTGGGAGAGATATCAAACTTGCCCAATGAAAAAACCAACTCTTGGTGATTTTTAAAAAAAGGCACTGGTTGTCTTCCTTCTCATACCTGCAGAGAAACACATATCTTCATACAGGCTGTCACTGATGGAACTATGATGATTAGGAAAATATCCTTGGTATCAAGAAAATGTGTATCAGGGTAAATAAAGGGACCATCTCATAAGTTAACACACAGGAACAAATGTAAGTCAGGAGTAAAAATTTAAGACATGCCATTACAAATACATCAGAAATGCCAGAAATCTAAAACATTCTTTTTCAATATGTTTCTTTGATAGTCTCTTTAAAAGATGGAAAATTAATAGCTTTCTTTCCCCTTCAACAGGAAGTTTCAACATTTTTCATCCTAATTCAGAACTAACTTTGATAGATCCTTAATGCCACCGGAAACAACAACAAAAAAAACAACAACCGGTTTTTCATCCAGTGATTAAAAGCACAGGAGACAGGATCACAGAGAAACTCAGCTGAAAAGCTACTATGCATGCCACTATCAGAATTAAGAGGTTGAGTAAATTAGCTTTACTGTTTGTGGTTTATTGAAAGTAGGCATGAAAAGGAGCAAAGAATGTGTTTTTGTTACAATGCAGAGCACAGACCACATACCTCTGAAAGTCTCTGCAAATTTATAAGAAACTAAAGAGGTACAGAAACCACCCCAGGATATAAATACCATAATTATCCAAATTTACCATGTTCTATTCATTTAACTTCACTGCTATATAGCTTAGTATTTGGTGTATAAATACAGCAAGTGCTGCTAAATCCAGCCTCCACCCTCCTGCTTACCTTTCACTTCTTGCACTTCACCTGCCACAAAACAGTACACACCCCTAGTATCTGCTGACACACCTTCATGTACACAAGTACAAAGCAGGGTGTGCCCATATCCTTTCTTATCCAGATATTACACCTTTTTTCTTCCTCTGGTTCATAGAGGAAGAACCTTCATTTACTGCAGTTTTTTTTTTAAAGGAAATGGCAACCATGTTGACCTTGAGAAAAATTCCCAAGACCCTATTACTAAGGTTTTATTTTTTAAAAACAATATGCAAACTTTCAAGATCCCCAGTTCTCCTCACCAGACAAGATGTTACAAAATGCAGATGAAGGGAAGGTGATGAAACTGACTTAATAGTGAAGCTGTAAAGGTTAAAGCCAGTCAGATGAAAAAGGAGCTGTGTTTCTCTCTATTTCTGTTTCCCACCAATCACAGAACCTGTATATTCACTTGTGTATGAGATAGTTATGTATGAGATAGGGACACAGTGGCTTAGTGGCTAAGATGCCAATTCTGATGGTCGGAAGGTTGGCAGTTCAAGTGCGCTCCCATTACTAGTCTCAGCTTCTGCCAACCTAGGGGTTCAAAAGCATACAAAAGTGCAAGTACAGTTGTCCCTCCATATTTTCTAGGGTTAGGGGAACAAGACCCCCGTGAATATGGAAAAACCGCAAATAACAAAAACACTGTTTTTACCTGAGAGGACACCTCTCTAGGAATCTCTAGGTCCTCCAGTGCAACTCTGTGGTCAATGTCCAACATACACTGACCATAGAATGGCACCGGAGTAGCTACAAATGGTCTTTCAGTGCAACTTTTAGTTGAAGTTGACCACAGAGTTGCACTGGAGGACATAGACAGTCCTAGAGAGAACATATTAATGAAATCCGTGAATAATCAAAGCCGCAAATATCAAAGCCGCAATTATGGAGGGATGACTGTAGATAAATAGGTACCACTTTGGTGGGAAGGTAACAGCATTCAACGCAGTTGTGCTGGCCACATGATCACAGAGCTGTCTTTGATAAAGCTGGCTCTTTGGCTTAGTAACGGTGATGAGCACCACCCCTACAGTCAGTTACAACTAGATATTCATGTCAAGGAGAAACCTTTACTTTTACCTTTATGAGATAATTATGAATGACAGCTGTATTTTACATTTTTCAAAAATCAGGTATTTATCATTTGTTTTGGATTTCTTTTCAGAAGTCCTATGGATTGTCCTAGGCAAGCTAAAACCATTATAATCCAAATTTACATTCCTGCACACTCCTCTCACAGTCTATCTTCAGATCTTGGGCTGCCACTCCCAGGTTCCCTCACCACTGGCAGCACTGCCACAAAAGGAAAAAGGAAGGAAGAGAGAAGATGAAAACAAACATTGGCACAGATGCACCTTCAATGGCCAGGATGAATTTCCCTTAAGCTCTGCCATATCAGGGCAACACACAATTAAGCTCAAGGTCATACAGCTTAGAGAACAACTCACTGAATACATGGTTTCAGCCATACAATCTGTCTGCCACTGAGGATTTTTTTAAAACATAGATTTAAAAAAAAAACTTAAAAATGGGTCAGAGCATTTAAATTACTGCTCCCCTAGAAGAACTATTCTTCTAGTCATGCAACTGCAATACATCAATGTTCCCAGCTGTCCAGTCTAGCTGTTCAGATACATAAAACCTATGTTTTAATTATACCACAGTTCTGAGGGCTGCCCAAAGGCCACTGATTCAAATGGAACTCTGCAACAGCCCCATCTGTCCACATACTCCAAGTGGGAAATCCTGCCTTCGGATTAATTTGGGTATAATACTTCAACAAAAGAAAAATGAGAGAAAGAGCACAAGCTCATGACATTTGACTTGATTTGCAAGCCTGCTCCCTTTGCAGAAAATGTCCACGTTTTTAAAAAGGTTTTTAAATTGGAGGATCATTAGAGTTTTATGGCTACCAATCCAAAATGTCATTTTGTAAAATAATGGGGAATAAAGAAGATGGGTAAACCAAATGACGGAGTTAAACCATAGTGTTTAAGATAAGTGAAATATACAAAAACACAGGATTGCCTCAAGAGGGCAATAGTCCTAGCACTACAACTATAGATGGCCTAGGTGTGCTTCAGAAATGACCCACTTCAGCAAATCTTATAGAGACAGATGCTCTCTAGATCAGGATGGGGAACTTTTGAGCCTCTTTTGGCCTGTATCTTCCACAATCCCTTGCTAATAGTCATGCTGTGTGGGGCTGATGGAAGTTGGAAATCAAAACATCTCAAGGAACAGAGGTTACACACCTCTTCTGCAGGTTTACTCCTGGGAATACAATTATGGTCGGATGCGTCTTTCCAAAAGAAGTTGCCCCAAGTTACTCTCCTACATGAGCTGGTCAGTTCCCAAAAGTGAGCAAAAATACTACATAAGGCAACAGTTTGTTAACAGATCAGTTATTTTATTTTTTTTGTTCTGGTTGAACAATATAGTTCACATCCCTTTCAAATCATTAGCAGCACAGATGACACACACACACACACAAAAAAAACCCAAAGGTAAAAAGTCAGATAGTTGGCCCTCTGTATCCACAGATTCTGCATCCATGGATTCAACAATCAATGGCTTGAAAAAGTTCCAAAAAGCAAAACTTGATTTTACCGTTTAGAATCATAGAGTTGGAAGAGACCACAAGGGCCATCCAGTCCAACCCCTTGGCATGCAGGAACTCTCAATCAACACATCCCTGACAGATGGCCACCGAGGGAGTGTGTTCCAGTGTCAAACCGCCTTTACTATCAGGAAGTTCCTCCTAATGTTGGGGTGGAATTTTATATAATGGTCATCAGTTTACTACACCATTGTATTTAATGAGACTTGAGCATCGGTGGAACCAAACTCCAGCGGATACCAAGGGTTCCCTGTACATGGCTAAGGCACAAGTACTTTTCCAGAATGCAAGGAAATAAAACAAGCCAGTGTGAGAGCCAGCAGGGCGTAGTGGTCTGAGGGTTGGACTAGAAATGTGGGAGACCAGGGTTCAAATCTCTGATCAATTATGGAAACCCATTGGGTGACCTGGAGCAAGTCACACTCTCTCAGCTTCAGAAGAAGGTAATGCCAATCTCACTCTGAACAAAACTTACCAAGAAAAGGCCATGATACGATCAGCACAAGTCAGAAACTACTTGAAGACATGCAACAACAAAATAAACCAGGTGCATGGGGATAAATGCAGGTGCATGGGGATAAATGCCCCCCCCAGTGGTTTAATGACTGAGACTTTCCTCTAGCAATTGCCACAACTTCTGCAATAAAACCAGCTTAGCATTTGGTATCAAGTTGCCAGTTATTAAGAGGTTATGCATTTTGCTTTCTTCTCCAACTACTTAAAGCACTTTTTAAAAAGAGATTAGATTAAGAGAAATAAGCAGCATACATAGTAACAACAAACAGCCTCCCTGCTATTTTCTATTTATGCTAGACCCACATCAAAAAATGTCAAGAACCACAGAATTCTCAAATTCTGCATTATCCATCCTAACTTCAAATGCCTTCAACACTAACATGAAAGAGAGCCTTGTCAGCTTCTAGTTCTTAATTCCCCCACCAGAGTCAATCTGAAACATCATATACAATATTCTATGCACTCAAGGCTGCATCAGTGTTCATTTTGTAAGGAAAAATATGAAGTCAAGTCTTGACACAATTGTGGAAATTCATAGGGAGGTTAACCTCCTTTTGTATAGCTAAGAAACGAAAGATATTTTTGAAACTATAAACCTGAATTATTTAATGGTCATCCCAAATTAAAGATTAAATTGCCCCAGCATGTAAGCACTACTGATTGTAATAGGATTTGAATGGGTATAAATTGTTGAGACTGGAGGTACAGCCCAGAGAACACGTCTCAGCACTTAAGCCCCACAGATTTGAGTGGATTTCAAAGATGCAATCCTTACACAGGGGAAGGCTGCTTAAATCCTACTGATTTAAGTAGCCTAACTGAATGCAGGATTGTAGATTTGGATGTACCTTACTTCGGCTGGATTGCACTCCAGGGCCATAATTTTCAACATCTGGAGGCTTATTTTCCACTTTACAACCTACATACCATGTCAAAACTACTATTCAGTTTTAAAGGTAGGATTATAGGCAATGAAATCCAAAACTGTGATAAACTATGGATATGAAAAATAGCAAGGGATAACCCACACCTGGGTTTAGTCTGCAGTTACATCCTGAGGGGCAAATTAAAAATAAAAAGCTGTTGTATTAATAGCTGGAGAGAAGATAGGCAAATGGGGCTGGAATGATACTGTAAATATATGGCACATAAACCTGGCACAGGATGCAGATAGAGGACTGCATGAATCAATGATATTCTTTAATTGGCTGGAAGGAGCTCTATTTAGTCTCTAACACCAGAAGGGCAAGTAGAGAAAGAAGTGATCAGAATTATTTTTAAGGAAACACACACACAAAGCCAGTAACATCAATGGGATAGCATCAAGCCCACATGACATGAAAACAAGCAACACAGTCTTATTTCACATGGAGCTTCACAAAGATATATTCCCAAAAAACAAATTGCTAACATATATATTTCTTGATTCCATCTAGGTAATTTCATCTACTACTATTACTAAAAGAATCTCATATCAGGACGAGGGATATCTCGTACACACTGAAGAATTAAGCTTATTCTTTTCTCAAGGGGACTGTGTTTTGAAGGAGGTAATAATTCCATTAAAGATAATCAGCTTGCAGAACTACAATTCCCAGGATTCATTGGGGAGGAAGTAAGCAGATGCTACCATGGCAGTTTAACAAGTTCAGGGATGCAGTGCACACAGATGTTTCTGGTTATTTTCTGCAGACAAAATGAAACTAACAAAAATGAATGAGGCAGTATATGACTAAAGATAGCCCTTCTTTGATTGCAGTTGTGATGCATGCACTAATTTCAGTGTCTTTTGGAGGAATGTTACAGCATCTTATAACCATTAAAAGCAAATTTTTCATAACAGATGGGAATCCTAAACAGTTAACATGATGGAAGCTGGTAAAATTGTCTTACTCCTATCCCAAGATTGTTCCCTTCAAAGCATCCTTGTGTGTCAAATTATTTTAAACTTCAAAATAAAACTGCAATGTTCTAAAACAACAAGAACGCCTACAGCATGTACATTGCACGTTGGACTGGATTCTTCAACTTGGCCTCATCGCTTATGCATCGGGTAAAACAAACACTGACAGCTTTTTTGCATTTGTAAAGGCCCTCCTAGCAGCTGTGGTGATCCCACCATAGAGCAATGAATTAAGCCTGAAATCCAGCTGGGTTTGAACAGAAGCCTTCTTTTTTTCTCCACAATACAGCAAGACTATCATTGTTAACCTAGGCATTATTGCAAAATATTCCACATGACACTAAGAGATAGAGCTACGCCCTACAAAATTAGCTCTTCTAAGCATTTTTAATTTTTTAAAAAAATACTGCACTTCCTGGGCTGATGGTAATATTGAAATTAAAAGGATATGAACGGTAAAGCAAAGTGTGTCAGTACACTGACCAGATGGGGAAAAGTCCATTTCAAATAAATAAATAAATACTACTTTTACATAATTTTATTGATGTTCCAGGAGCTTGGATAGAACAACCTTTAAGATTACTGCCATAAAACAAGAAAGACCAGATGGACTCCTGCTGAAAAGTAACTTCCATGCAAAACTGATAGTCTCAAAGTAATTTTAGTAAAAACAGACACTGTTAAAAAGAAAAAAATAGACAAGCAGCAGCATTCAGCAAGATGGGCATTCATTTTGTGCATTAAACAGGAAGTGAATTTCCATTCTTGGCACATATGGAAAGAGAAGGGCTGACAGTTATGCTAAAGGCAATCCACACTGAGTACATTAATTTTTAAAGGTCATAGGAACTGGGCCTTCCATCTTATTCAACATTATATGAAATACTGTCACCCAGCACCACTTCACTTGTCCTAGTGTAGAAACTGTCAAGAAATCTGTACATGATTGTGCTGAGAAAGAGGCCAGCATGTAGGTTACTTTGAATTAACAGGCAAATGTTCTGCTCCCAATGGAGAGTGTCTATTTAAGGTAGAAGAGTATGATGCACACCAATGCATGTTAAGAAACCTCTGTGGATCTGGGTGGAAAAGGCTAAACACCTCATCCTTCCTCCCACTGTTCATTTCTCAACACCAACACAATCTACTCCTATAACAACTTTTCCTCAGAGGAAGCAGCTGTCAAGATTTGTTACATACATGTACATGGAATATATAGTTGGATCCTTGGCAGTAAAGTAACAAAAATCTCACAGCCTGCCCTGCCATTGTTCAAGAAAAACGGTTTTCTCTGCTGGGATATACTGCTAGAAGTCCTAGAATCACCTCAAAGCTGCTTTACTACAAACTGCCCATCAGGAAAACTAAGGTAGCACTATTCAAGGTGGCAGACCCAGGACCAGTGCCAGTCAATAAACTATAGGTTGCCAGTCCATTGATAAGTTTCCCGAAAGAAAGAAAGAAAGAAAGAAAGAAAGAAAGAAAGAGTTGTATACAATGGGAACAAATATGGTACTGATCCATGGCACATCAGGGAAAAATGTTGATCTGCCACATCAAATAGCCTGAGAAGGACTGCTCTAAAGTAGCTGTTACTGCTGTGAGCCTTCAAATAATTTATGGCTACCCTAAAGCAAACCTACCATAGCCTGTTACAGACTGCCAAAATAAAGCTGCTTCGGGTCTCTATGGAGGTATGCTATTTAAATGATGCATGGGTCCTAAGAGTCCAGAGGTTGCGCCAAAGCCACACTCCATTCCTAAGCACTGGAGTGCAGCTTTGGTGCAGCTTCCGGATTCTTAGGATGCATGTATCATTTAAACAGCATACCTCCAAAGAGACCCGAAGCAGCTTTATTTTGGCAGTCTGTAACGGGCCATAGTTTTTTTCTTGACAAGATTTGTTAAGAGGGGGTTTGTCATTGCCTACCTGAAGCTGATAGTATGACTTGCCCAAGGTCACCCAGTGGGTTTCATGGCCAAGTCAGGAAGCAAACCCAGGTCTCTGGAGTCCAATACTCAAACCACTACACCATACTGGTAACAATTAATATGTCCCATACCTTCTAAAACAGGCTGTTGTCCTCACCTGTAGCAGAGAAAACTCCAAGTACCAGGGCTGAAGTAACTAACAGTCATCTAGTCAGCTTCTGAGGTGTGCTGGTGTTTGTGCTATCCTTCATCTCAGGTAACAAAACTTCCAAATCATGAGTGCCTCCACATATTCCCAATGTTCACTGTACTTTTTTGTGCATTTGGATTGCAAACTGCACAACGAGCCAATTATGGTTGAAAAGGAGGATATGAATATAATGAAAACATGTGGTAATACCAGTCTCCATGTGATAACTACAGATGGTTGATATACTTCAGGTTGGCGTTCATGCAGGGCTATTTGCCAGAAGTGCAATGTTCGTGAGGAAATTGAGGGCAAGGTGACTGATTTTAGCTATTTCATACACTCAGGTTATCTTAATGGTTGTTACAGTCACTATGTGCATTAGGTTCACACTTAATCACGGTTAGAACACGACCTCTGACTCAATATGTATTTGTTTCTAGTCAGAGGGATGCTCTCACAATGTAAGCCATTGAATGCTTATTCAAAAGAAGGTCCCATGGTGTTCAATGGGGCTTACTCCCTTGTAAATGTTACTTAAGATTGCAGTTTAAATGTTTAATGTTTTAAAAGCAGTGTTCTATCTAGCTTAATTTTTTTAAAAAAAATGTACTCCACATTGTTTTTGATATTGTTTTAATTTATTTTACAGTATAAGCCTCTTTGATTCCCATTAGCGAGGGAACCATAATAAAGCAAATAAATAAATACTCTTAATATATGTGGGACAGTTTACCTGCCTGATAATGGACGTCAGAACAGGGACAGATGAGGCAAGGAAATAAAAAACAAGAAGCTTTAGTAGTATTGGAATAAATAACACACCACAGGAAAGAACTCTTCTGAATTATGGCAAAGATGCATGATCCGAATTTAAGCTGCATCTAGCCATATCACTCCTGGATGCCCATATTCTGCTGCATTCTTATGACAGGGAGGGGAACTTCCAAAGGAGAGAGGCCAAAATGGTTTTCTGAATCTACCAAGGTCCACATCCTACAATCTCTGCATAAACTGCCACATCACATTCTTGCTGCATATTAGAAGTAAATATATCTTTCCCCATCATTTCCCTTTAAAATGAAGTTATGAGAAAATTGTATGCCTTGTTTTAGCACTGAATCACATTTTCTGAGCTACAGGGGAATCATTATTACAGGTTGAGTATCCCTTATCCGAAAATCCGAAATCCTTTAAAATCCGAAATTGTTTGCATGGGTGAAAGAGATAGTAATATATTTGCTTTCTGGTGGTTCAGTGTACTCAAACTTTGTTTGATGCACAAAATTATTAAAAATATTGTGTATAAAATTACCTTCAGGTTATGTGTCTAAGATGTAGATGACACATACATGAATTCTGTGCTTAAAACCGGGTCCCATCTCCAAGATATCTCATTATGTATATGCAAATATTCCAAAATTGATCAGATTTAAACTACTTAATATATGAAAAATTTTCATCAGATTTTTTCTTCAAGATTTTTCTTTTGCAAAAAATGGTGGGGAAGAATAAAGAGGCCCAACCAAGAGAAATGTATGCAAGATTGAAGGAAGTTCAACCCCACATCTAAGAGATTTTTGTATTTTAAGTGTGACATTAAAGGCAAGGAGTAAACCAGGGAATGTGGTCAGGATGCTCCTTATATTTATATTTCCTCTAATAAGTCTGTCCAGACAAGTTCTATGAAGACAGGAAATCAAGTTAATTCCCCTAAGTAATACAGAACAATCTTTCTCCAAATGTAACCTTCCTAAATCTAGTATCCTACAGACAAATTGGGACTGTGACTCCAGCAGCCCTCTGGCTAGAAATGATGGGGGTTGTAGCCCAATGTATTAAGAAGTATTACATTGGGGAAGGCTCTCCTAAAGGAATGTGGGATGGAAATCAGTCTATTGCTGTTTCTACTCAGTGTTGCATTTTGTTTATGCCCCAACATTCCATATGCTGGGCTTTTTCTAGGTTTGTCATGGGGCTTCCAATAGGAGAAATAAAATGGACAAGAGATATCCCAGTGACAATGCATCTGTGATCTTTAATTTACTGTGACCTGTTATTCCCCAAAGCCCTGAGGAGCCCCTGTAGAGAGATTTTAGAGCAAGAACTGCATTAGTACAGGAACAATGCAAGAGGCAGACTGCCACAGAGGATGGCAAAGGCAGACAAAAACTTGAGAGCAGCCAATGGAATCCACAGAAGAAACATGTCTCAAGATGCTCATTAGAGGGTTCCTTAACTAGTAGAAAAGTCAAATATGTTTTGGCCCATGTTTCCTCTTAAGATCTTCTTCAGAAAGCTACCTAGAATCAAAACTGTGGAAATTTCTGAAACAGAAAATGATCTGAGTTCCCTGTTCAGAAACTTCTGAAGGTTGATGCTACATAGTGCCCCCCCACACCCCCTGAGCATACACAGGCCAAAGACATTGGGACTGTCTACCGAAAAGCAACCACCCCTGACCACCTCTGTAACGTCTAGCCACAGAGGATGGACCTAATGTTGTGGAATATTATGTCTGAACAGGGGGGAAATAAGCTATGGCTCATTCTTATCTTCCCTTTCTGAATGGGGGGTCCCTACAAATGCTTTGCCATACAACTCTCGTGAGCCACAACCATCATTGTCATTTGTCAGGGAGAATGGAAGTTGTAGGCCAAACAATTTGGAATGACCTACACTGAGGATGACTAATCTAGTCCACCATTCTGATTCCAACACTGACTTGTCACGTATCTGAAGCTTACAAGCAGAGCACTGTATCACTTGATGTAGTTGTTGCTGTTTGCCTTCAAGTAGTTTCCAACTTATAGCAACTCTAAGGCGAATCTATAATGATTTGAGGGGTTGGTTTTTTTTGAGGGGGGGTTGCAAAATTTGTTCAGGGGAGGTTTTGTCATTGCCTTCTCCTGAGGCTGAAAGCATATGATTTGCTCAAGGGCATCCAGTGGGTCTCATGGCTGAGTGGGAAATTGAACCCTGGCCTTCAGAGTCATAGTCCAGCACTTAAACCACTACACCACACTGGCTTACTGTTATTTATCCCCAACACCATTCTCGCACAGATTATAATACTGCCTGGTCCCAACCTCACAGTGTGTACAAGGGAGGTGAAGGAGATGTAAAACAGCCCCTCTGTAGAAAAAAAATTGAGGTACTGTAAAGAGGGCTTTGAAAAAAAATGAATAAAAGGACAGAAGGGAAAATAATTATGTAGGTACTTTCCTGTGCAGATTGAAAGCTGATTTGCATATGCATTTGTTGTTGTTATTATTATTATTATTATTATATTATTATAGTTTATTTCAAGAGTGCTGTAAATGCACAAAGAGCTGTAAATACAGATAATCAATTCAATAAAAATATAAAACCTGCCAATTGCGTACAATCTACAAAATACATATAAACAGTAGGTAGTAATATAAAATAGAATGAGTTAAAAAACAGGCAACAATTAAAACATCAACATCCACTATCTAATCAAATATCAGATAAATATTCACACAGTGCCTGGGAATGTTTCCCTGAACAGGATGGTCTTCAACTCAGATTTAATAGTGGTCAAAGAAGTCATCTGACACAGTGTGTCCCCAATATATGACTATCTCAACTGAAAAACTCTGGTCTTGTGATATCAAATCAGCTGAAGATTTCTGTCTCCTTTAAAAGACCAGAGGCAGCAGAAATGATGTAGACACTTCACCTTTCACTGTGGTCTGTTGCTGAAGAGACTGATGTACTGCCTGCTGCAACTCCAAATTGTTGCCTTGCCTTCTACTGAAAACATAGAAATCAGGTAGCACTCCAGATGTTTTAGTTCTGCAAGTCCCAGCATTCCTCCCCTCTGGTTGTGCTTACTAGGGCAGATGGAAGTTGCAGTCCAACACCATCTGGGAAGTGACTGTTTCCTACCCCTATTCTATAGAAAGCACAGGAAAAGGAGATAAAGGGATCAATGAAGGAAAAGGGAGGGAGGGAGGGAGATGTACATACACTTTTTAAATAGATAGGCTCTTCATTTTGTAGCCTGGCAACCTTAAGATGCCAGGTGATACAAGAGACTTCTTGGCTCTAAACGAAGTAGCAGCATGTTGAACACATTCAAATTGTCACTTGATGCTAGCCACTAGCACACCCTGGAGCTTCACTGACAGTTCAAAATGAAAAGAGCCCTGTGGTTGTACACTTATCTCTCCCTCCCTCCTACATAATCATTGCTGAGTTTTGGCAACCTCATACTTCAGGGTTACACTGCATATATTCATGTATAAGTCCACAAATTTTATGTAAAATATTAACCCAAAAAAACCTGGGTTGACTTATACCTTAACTCTTTTCAAAACAGAAAATGTTCCCTTTCTCTGAGCAGAGTGGTGAAAGGCGAGAGCTAAGTCTGTCCTGGGAGAATCTAAAAAAGGTCTAATCCCCTCTCTCTGTCACAGCACCACTTCTATCCTTTTTGAATTCCTGGGCAAAAAAACTGCTATGGCAGAGAGTCTTTGGCATTTCCCTTCAAAGGAGCACCAAGAGAGTAGAGAGGGTTGCTGCTTCATTTGGGCTCTCCCAGGATGGAATAAGCTCTCACTTTTCACCACTTTACATACAGAAAGAAATTTCAGTGATGTTACTCCAGGGAAGAGGAATCGAGATTTGAAGGATCAGAATAAGACGTTTGTGTATGATTGTTGGCTTTTCTGGGTTAAAATCAGGCAGTTATCACATTAAAGTTGAAGGCTGTAATCTCTGCTAACACAATCACCATTTTCTTTGCTTTGCCTTTACATCTTTTTTGACATGTGCACATTTTCATAGACTCACTGACACCTGATCGCCTCCTCCACACATCACACGGCCACCATTAACCATAGTTCTTTCCACATCCATCCCGCCTTTATGGTGAGCATAGTTGTGCCTGTTGGAATTTCTTTGGCATTGTTTTCCTTTGCTTTGTCCCTTGTATCCTTTGGTGTATGCCTGTAAGTTTTACCCTCAACTTATCCATGGATCATATCAAATGAGAGCCAGTGTGATCTAGTGGTTTGAGCATTGGACGATGACTCTGGAAAGCAGGGTAGAATACCGCTGGGTGACTCTGGGCAAGTCACAGTCTCTCAACCTCTGAGGATGGCAATGATAAGACCTTTCTGAAGAAACCTGCCAAGAAAACCCTGTGATAGGGTGATAGGGCAGCCTTAGGGAGCATAGGGAGTCTTGAAGATGTCTCATCCACAGGGTCGCCATGGGTTGAGATCGACTTGAGGGTCATAAGTAAGAAACAACTAAAAGGCACACAACAACAACAACAACATATCACTAACCATAATTTTGGCCCTAAAACCTAGCTTCGACTTATACATGAGGTCCCCTTATACACAAATATATGTGGTAGTTTATTTGAGCCCCCAAAAATTAGAATAAATGACACATCAGAAGAGCTTTTTGAGGGATAAGAGAACAAAGCAGAAACCATTGTGTATCTTCCACAAATCTCTCCCCTCCAAAAATGGTTGGAGTGATGAAAATATTTATTCACTGGTATAGTGCATTAATTTAAATTTTATTAGACTTAGATTTACTGGGTGTTTAGAATTCTGTTTATTGTCTCATCAAACTACAAATTCCAAGATTCTATTGGCTGGTGCCATGGCAGTTAAAATGCTATCAAAGTGCTAGAACCATGTAGTGTGAAATAGCATTACATTGCAAAGCTAAGCTTCAATTATCTCAAGGCACAATCTTGTGATTTCATAACACTGAAACAAAGGCATTATTCAGGATTTTTAAAAGCTATTAGTCATCAAGTAGTTTATCCTTAATTTTCTTATCACTGTTTGATTGTACGGACTGCTCAGAATCAAGATTTAAGTTTGCAATAAAACCATGAGAAAGATATAGGTTGCATTTTCACATCATGATACAAGCTAATGGATACAGTGTAGAAAAAATGCAGGGTTTGTTAGCAGCAGCCAAACGAGTGAGATTCATAGGCCAAAAACAAACAGTAATTTAAAGCTGGTTTACAATTCTAGCTGGTTCCGTCAGAATAAACCATAGTCCTGGGCTGATACATTGGGCAAAGAGATCTTTCCTTTATCCACCCACACGAACAAAGGAGGAAATGGACTGTGTGATAAGCAGCTGCTCCCTCTCCATTGTAATTTAACAAGTCAGAGTTTTTGGCTTGCTTTCTACATGCAGTAACAGCCAAAGATTAAAAATAACAATTGAAAGTAGCTGTAAAATTTAGAATATCAGATCAAAACAACATAGTGCTACAACCCTACAGCTTCTTATCTAAAAGTAAATCCCACCGAACTCGAAAAGACCAACTTTAGAGTTGCTACACATAGGAAGATACTGTGAACCTGTAACATACTACTGTACCTTGTAAACCTTTAAACAAGATGGCTCCCATAACACCTAATCACATCTAGTGAAGCAACAGATTCAACATAACTCACAAACTGTGGGTCTCCCTCTTTCATCATAATGACTTATAAAAAAGAAAGGAAATGAGTATCACTCATCCTCTGACAACATACAGCTCAGGTTTCAAAAACATGAACATTATCTTCCCTTTCAAGTAAGCATTCATACATTTTTAAATGTATTTCTTTACAATTGTTCAACTAGAAGAAAAGATCACTTGAATGTTTGGGACTAGCTGCTGTACTAAACCACCTTAAAACTAATCACAGAGTGGATTGTCTTAATTTGAGTAGTTTTTTTTTTTCCTGGCTGAAACTTGGCTTGAGTTCTGTGTCTGATACAGAAATATGAGCAGTCCTAAATTTTTTCCTCAGCTGTAGTTCAACAAAGTTAATTGTCTTGGCACATACATTGGGGCTGGAGAGTTATGCTTGCTGCTCTCTGAAGCAGAAAGCTCTGGCTTCCAATTCCAAACTCAATACATGATGTAGCTCAGGACTAAAATATATAAAAATCTTCTAATACTGCATCAAGTACCTTAAAAATAGACATAGGTTGCAGATTATTTAAATGAGAGTTCAGCTCCTTCTCAAAGAAAATATAGAACAGTTATGTAGTACAGCAACTCTTGAGAAATTCAGACAATATTTTAAGATAGCAGCAGATAAAATCAATCAAAATAAAAAATAAAGCCCATAAAACCTGCAGGGCTAAGTAGCACCTGAGAGACTCCTGATCAAACCAGATAGCACAGCAGAAACTGACTGCAAACATTTTCACTTTTCAGGCAGTTCTGAATCACCAGGTAAGAAAAAATACTGGCTATTTTAAAGGACTACATTTTGAAACATATTACAGTCAGCTCTCCGTATCTACAGTTTTTATCCATGGATTCAACCACCCACGGCTTGAAAATATTTTAAAAAATAAATGAATTCCAAAAGGCAATCCGTGAGTTTGCCATTTTATACAAGACACATCATTTTACTATGCCATTGTATTTAATGGGACTTGACCACCCAGAGATTTTGGAATCCACAGGGAATCCTGGAACCAAAGTCCAGCAGATACTAAGAGCCCACTTAGAAGAAAATCAAATGTTATCACTTTGCTTGTCTGAAGCCAAGTAACTAACAGCACAACCCTAGACCTTCTAAAATCTGCACATATTTTTTCTAGGACTAAGCTTCAAGGGGGGGGAGGGATGTGATGTAGTGGTTTGAGCGACAGATTACAACCCAGGATTCAAATACTTGATCAGCCATGGAAACCCAGTGGGTCACATTGGACAAGTCACACTCTCTCAGCCTTAGAAAAATGCACAATTAAACTTCCTCTGAAGAAAACTTAGCAAGAAATACCTATGGCAGGTTCATCTTGTGGTAACCATCAGTCAGAAACCACCTGGAGGCACACAACCAACAACAGCTTCACTGAACAAGGGAATTAACTTCCAAGTAACCTAAATACTCTAAAGGCACCAAATCCCATCTGATCCTGGAAGATAAGCAGGGTCAGTCCTGGTTACTACTTGGATGGAAGACCACCAATGCATATCAGGTGCTGTAGATTATATTTCAGAGGAAAGAACTATCAAACCACCTCTGAGTATTCCTACCTAAGAAAACTGTAAGAAATTCATGGGGTCACTATAGGTGAGCAGGCAGCCTGAAGGCATATCTGCATATAACAATAAATAGGAATGTGATCTTACAAAAGATTAAAAAGGCTAAAAAAATCTACATGGTATAGGATTGCCTGTAAAGCCTATGTGAATTATATATATATATTGTGTGTGTGTGTGTGATACTTAGGCAGCAGGGGAGTAGGACAAGGCAATGAAATTCATTGTTTATACAATCTAATACATATATGCACTACAGGTTTTTATTTGAAAATTAGTTGGGAAAAGTCAATTTACATTTAAACTAAGGAGAGAGACTGGAAAACTATGAGGGACACAATTCAACATGGAGTAAAGCACATTGGGAGCACACTCAATTTCTCTTGAGACCAGTGGAAGCAAGTGAATGAACTGACATTTACAACTGTGACCTATTTTTAGACTTTGTGACTATGAACTAAAGGGTGCTTTTTAAAAAATAATAAATTGAAAATCTGCATGCCTAAAGGATTGGTAAGCCCAAACAACCTAAACAGTAGAGGGAGGGCACCTCTCTGCTTCCACAGAGTACTATCAAACCCTGGTGAGTTTCACTATGCATACTGCAATAATTAGCAGAGAGATCTAGTAAAACAGCAAACACTCTCCTTGGATGGCATAATGACCTTGCAAAAGGAAGATCAGTACCAGCAAGCAGCTGTCTCTCAGAAAAGTCGTTCCTGCCTTTCCCCATCATTTAAGTAAATACAGATAAACCTTTGAAAGACAACCAAAAAACACTCATGAGAACTTGGCATACCAACTTCCCAACTTGGAGACATCTCTTCTTTCCCCAGATCCACGGATTAAAAGGTAAAGCATCCATATTTACACAGTTTCAATGAACTAAAGAGTTTCAATTTCTTGTTTCTGTGCACTTTTAAGGTGTTCCTGGCTTATGGCAACCCTAAGACAACCCTATCACAGTTTTCTTGACAAGATTTTTTGCCAAGAGGGTTTGTCACTGCCTTCCTCTAAGACTAAGAGAGTGTGATGTCCCCTAGGTCACCCAGTAGGTTTCCATGATGGTCAGAGATTCAGACCCTCTTTTCCAGGAGTCCTAGACCAGCTCTTAAGCCACTGCACCACAGAGACTGTGGTGTGTCCAGAGACTTTATATTTGAGTAAAGAGACAGTAGTTCCCCAAGCAATATTATTAAAGATTTGTTATCCTGCCCTCTCCCAAAAGCTCATTGCAGGTTACAACACAGGACATTAAAACAAGATTTATAAAACATCATAAAAGCTCCATTTAATCTCAGCAGATTCATAAACCCCAGCTATTTAAGACCTGACGACCACTGACATTTTTTCCAAGCTCCACAGACTGAACAGATGCAAGAAAATACCAGGTAATGCAAGAACCAATTTTGTCTGAAAGTCCTCAACAGGGCATGGATCTTGGTTCATATTTGGAAGATTAGCTCTCAGCACCTGCACCCGAAAGGTAAAATGAGACAGCATTGCAGTAACCAGTGCAAGCAGGACTTCTGTCCAAAATTTTGCATAATAATGCAATTTTTTGATCCACAGCAGCAGTACTGTATTACATATCTGATGGCAAAGTGGATGATACAATCCTGTGACTATATACCGTTTAAGTATTTTTGCATCTGGGTCCTATTCCTTTCCCATGAACTTTCACAGCTTGCTCTTCTCCCCCATACTCGGAGATAAATTAGACAGAAGAGTGATGAGACGGCCTAAGTCACATAAGTGAGGTTCATGTCTAAGCTGTCACCTGAACCCAGGCTGGTTCAAGTCCAGTGCTATCTTTACATTCCAACTGACTCTCGGATCACCTCAGGCAAAGTGAGGGGGGAAATATCTGCTTCAATTATAGATAGGAGGATACATTTAAAACAGCAGGTTAGCATGCTTCAAGAACAACACAAGAAAAGGAAGCTGTGGAAGTTGTGCTTATGACTTCAGTGCCTCAAGAGTCACTGGGTTCCATACAGAAAAGAGAGTGACTGCCAAAATGAAGTGACCTCAAAGTTCAAGGCATGATCAAACTACTTAATTCAGGAGAATGCTCAGGAAATAAAATGTGATAGTCAACAGCTTACTTAATAAGTAGTAGTAGCAGCAGTAGACAAGTTTATTTAGCCCCTTGTGAGGTTATAGCAAAAACCTCCAACAGAACAAAGAATTTACATAGTAATAGCTACTCATAGCTCTCTAATATTACTTTTGTGCTGAAGGAGCAATTTTATACCGTTAACAATTTATTAATACCGTTGGTCTAGTTGCTGAATAGAAAAAAATTAAATTTACACAGTACCTTCAGATTTACACCTAACCCTAACCACCACTAATTTTGCCTGCAATCTTAACATAATCTCTATTTAAAATACGTGCTAATTTTTTAAAAGCATCTTACAACACCTTTCAGAAAGCATTGGATGAGTTGTGGCAATTTCTACACAGCTCCGCCTTTCAGTTTCTGCATCAGCAAGAAATATTATGGTTTTCATTTGACAAAACAACTTGCATGCACGCCAACATCATCACATATTAATCACCAATATATCAAACGTACAACTTCCTATCTACACTTACAGAAAATTATCCTAAGGCCAACAATGGAAGCAAATACATTAAGACTGTTGAGGCTTCTTGAGAAATTCAGTGTTTTCTGCCTAGCAAGGGGCTGGTAGCCTCGCAAGGAACAGAGACAACCTGGATCTCAAAATATCTTTTAGTGTTGCTAATAGAACTTAGATTTTATTTCCTGGACTTTACAACTCTTTGTCTCCCAGAAACCACATGAACAGAAGGAGGAGGACTCTGTCATATTTTTCTTTATGGTTTGATTTTTAATACCTTTGTTGGATGAAGAAGCCATTGGCGCTTTGAAAGCTTACAACATGTATTTTGTGCATTTTGGTTAGCCTAATACAGGTATCGCTATTTTGTGGATTTTGGATGTTACTGTACTTTGCTACATGGCCAAAACAGCTTCCCCTGGATATGTTATAAGACTGCACTGTATTTCTATACAAAAATTCCTCATTAGGGAGTGACTCTCTTGAGAGATTAACTAGATGACTTCATAGGCCCAATCCACAAACTGCCTGCACAGGAACAGCAGGACATTCTAGGCCATGAAGCAAATGAATTACTTGTTTTGTTACTACAGGGCTAAGTTCAGAAGCGAACACAGGTAAAATGTGCTCCTTGATGTTGTAACACCCAGTCCTCTCCAAAAACTCTAATTAAATCCTTTTCATAGGCCAGGCATCTTGATGCAAAATGACAAAATCCTAAAAGCAGATGTGGGTCTGCAATTTTTAACTAAATTTTAAGTGTCTGCAACCAGAATGTAACAAAAGAAGCTAAACAAGAATGACCTGGAGAAAATGCTAGAATCTCATGAGCAAGAGAACGGGGCTCAAAAAACTAGAAAGTGGTAAATGAATGGGATGATTGTGCCCGGGCCCAAATCTGTGGTGGTTGTACTGTAAGTCATGATTTATCTACTTTGGGGTGGATAAATGATGAGAAAGGAGGCGGTGTGGTGTAGTGATTTGAGTTCTGGACTACAACTCTGGAGACCAGGGTTCGAATCCCTGTTCAGACATGGAACCCCACTGGGTGACCTTGAGCAAGTCACAAAGCCTCAGAAAACCCTGTGATAGGTTCGCTTTAGGGTTGCCATAGGTCAGAAACAATCTGAAGGTAAACAGCAGCAACCACATTTGGGGTGGGGGCCAATACAAGTTTGTTGGTTGCCACATTTACACACAACTACCACCACAACAAAGATGACAAGACAATTCAATTCAAGGTCATTGCGGTGTTAGTCTGGGAAATCAGTAGGCAACAGGATTTAGTAACACCTTTGAGACTAAGTCAAAGAAAGAAGCTGGGAGCTTGAGTTTTTGTAGACTTGAGCCTACTTCCTCAGATGCATTTGGTGGAGAGGAGAGAACAAGCGAAAGCTCACGTTCCCAGCTTTTCTTTCTTTCATTTGGTCTCAAAGGTTCTACAAGAATTTCTAATTGAAATCTCAGCTCAGCCACTTACACTGTGGAAAAGAGCACTGGCTTAAGGAGACTACCTGTGAAAGGGATCTAGGAGTCCTTATAGACCACAAGTTGATCATGAGTCAACAGTGCAACGTGGCAGCTAAAAAAGGCCAATGCTATTATAGAGCAATCAGCTTGAAGAAGGTGAACAAGGTTCGACAGTGGAACACACTCCCTCAATGGAGAGCAGTGGAGTCTCCTTCCTTGGAGGTCTTTAAACAGAGGCTGGATGGCCAACTGTCGGGGATGCTTTGATTGTGATTTCCTGTATGGAAGGGGGTTGGACTGGATGGCCCTTGTGGTCTCTTCCAACTCTATCATTCTATAGGCCTAGCCAGGTGAGTGTGAGCCTGACATGCTATCCTTCCAGTTCCTGGGCATACAGAACGGAGGTCAACCTTCCCCCAGCTTCCTTGGGAAAGTTACTTTCAAGCAGAGGCTGGATGGCCATGTGTCGGGATGCTTTGATTGAGAGTTCCTGCATGGCACAGGGTTGGACTGGATGGTGCTTGTGGTCTCTTCCAACTGTATCATTCTATGACTCTACATGCCTGGCCAGGTGAGTGTGAGCCTGATATGCTTTCCTTCCAGTACCTGGGCATACAGAAAAGAGGTCAACCTTCCCAGGTTCCCTTGGGAAAGTTACTTTCTGCAGAGAGGTTAAGTAGCTTAGCCAGGCCAGGGAGCCAGAGGGGCTCTTGGCCACACCTGGTGGGGAGGTGTGGGCACACAAGGGGGGCTGATAGGTGAAGGCTTGCTACACCTGTCCAGCAAGGCCTAATGGGTGGGTCCCCTCCTGCAGAGCCACCATGCATCTCTCACATGATCAGCCAGGCCCCTTCCTTCCTCCTTTCCTAGCCCTTTTTTCCCTATCCAGGCTATAGGGCCCGCCTCGTGTCTGACGTCACAGAGGAGTGGGAGGAGGGAGGGGGGCGCTCTCTCGGAAGGTTGAGGAGGCGAAGATTCCAGCGAGCCCCCTTCCCTTTGTGACGTCACGAAGAACAAGAAGAAGCTGGGCTGAGTGGCCGAGGAGGAGCTCGCGCTGTCATCGCGCTTAACCTGTTGCTCCTGCTGCTCCTGCTGCTGCTCTTGCAAAAGGGAGGCAGGCATCATCGGGAACCGCACTTGCAGAGGGCAGGACGGCCCAAAAAAAGCAATGGCAGCAGCCATACTTGTCATCGCCAAAGCACTGGCTGCAATGGCATGGCAGCCCCCATCCTCTTCCTCTTGCACCTTCCTCCCATTATCATTATCATTATCCCCACTCCAACTAGACTGAGCCAAAACTTAACCAGAGACCATCGTCCCCCCCTTTTTTGTATCCTGAGGAGTGGCACTGATTTTGTGTGTCTGTGAGCTGCCTGGGCAGAGTTGCATTGTTCACCCGAAAAGAGGCGTAGAATACCGTTTTTTAAGCAAGAGAGATTTCTGGCGAGGGAAGCAAAACAAAAAGAGACGCCAAGAATGTATTCACTCGCATACAACACACACGTCTGCTTTGCTTCACATGCTCACATGTTCCTCGGGAGACTTCCTACATAAACAATTCCCCCCCCCACTTTGGACGGAAATAGTTTAAAGTAAACCTGCTCTAGTGCCTCGGCTCCTCTGCAATGCGGATGTGTGAGTGTGTCTGTGTGTCTGTGTGTGTTTAAAGTCGTGGCAGAAATGCTTCTTACAAGTTTCCCATTCGGGTTTGGGTTGGCTCCCGCCCCCCCCCCCCCCAAAAAAAAGGCATTGCAAGGCAACAGAAATAGCCAGAAAGATGTCTCCGAAGTTGATTGTGGCATTTGGGGGGGAGTCTCAGAAACCAAAGAGGAACGAGGGGCCCATGACACTTCTCCTCATCACGAACACAACATATATGTGTGTGTCGTGTGTGTGTGTCGTGTTTGTGTGTGAAATGCCTTTTTTGGGGGAAAGCCAAACCCTACACACACACATATATAAAATATACACACACACACACACACACACACACACACACACATATATATATATATATATATACAGACAGACACACATATATAAAATAAATATACAGAGAGACATATACGTATATACACATACATACAGATACACATATAATACACACACACAGAGATATATACACACAGACACACACACACGTATATAATGCCCCACAGGAGAACTCACTCCTTCCAAAGGGCAGACGCCCCATAATTGTGTGCAACTTTTCCCTATTACACCAGTCGTGTCACAACCATTTGCACAAGGTTTCCCATTATAAAAGCCTTCTTTAATTATTATCTTTATGTCTTGTTTTCAAGGCCACTAGTAAGTGTGTGCAGCCTGGACTCTGTTGCTACACAATTTAAAAAATCACTCCTTACTGCAACCAAAACGTAACTAGAGCCATATTGATGATGATGATGATAGAAACAATCCTCCCCTTAATCCCTGCACCTTTACACCATGCTAAAGCGATTCTAGGTCCATCTATATGCACCACGAAGGAGAAGAGGCAGGCTCCCTCCAGCCTTAGAGCAGCCTGGCTCGGAAGAAGGCGGTTTCTCCATGCCATTTCGGCCCAACGTTAAAAAGCCAGGCCTTGCAAACAACCCCCAAATGGTCTGGTTCTCCAGCAAAGAAGGCAGAGAGAGAGAGAGAGGAAGGCGCCCAGTGGCAGCCATGAACCCAGACATTGAGAGACACTGAGAGACATGCATTCACAGAAGAGTCTTCAGTCCAAGGACTCTCTCTCTCTTCTGGCAAGTTTAACCATTAGCCCACTCTACACACCCCTTATATATATACATATATATATCTATTATTATAAACGTGGACCATCTGCATGCAAAGAAGGGACACGTCTTAGTAAAACCCGCAGTTGGGGAAGGCAGTTGAGGAGCAGCAGGGGCTTTCATCTCCTAAAACTAGAGGATCATTGTGTCATTTGAGGTCAATGCATTTTATTCATTTGGCTGCTGCAACGATCTGGCATTGCAAATTAATCAGTATTTAAAAAACAAAACAACAACCACAACAACACAACCCTTGCGAGTCTCCCCCTCATCTCCAATGGAAAGAAACATTACACACACACACACATATGTATATGTGTGTATATGGACATTCACCCACATTTTGCTCCCCAGACACAGCACAAATCCTATTATTATAACCAACAGCAACCCACACAAACCTTGTGAGTCTTCTTGGAGGAGGGTTTGGCTTTGGGCTCCCATTGGGAAGAAACATTTTTAGGTAGATATAGATATACATTCACCCACATTTCCCCCAACACAAATAAGCCAAAAGGCGATTAAAAGGAGAGAGTAGTGACCACTTACGTATTTCTTTTGGATTATGTTCCTCTTGGGTCTTTCTTTGCTCATTCTGAGATCCAGGTTTGGGTTGCAAAGGGGGACAATTGCTTCATGAATTAAAAGCCGCAACCGATTGTGTGTCTGAAGGGAAGAGGAGGGGAAAAAGGGGGGAAGGAGGAGGAGAGAAATATATACCTATATCTATAGATATAGATATATATCCTCTCTCTCTCTCTCTTTTTCTTTTCTCGTTGTTGTTGTTGGTGTCGTTCTTGTTGGTAGTGGTTTCTTGTAATCCCGGTTTTCTTCGCAGACACACACACACACAATGCAATAAATCCCAAAATATGTGTTGTTGGGTGGAAGGAAAAAAGGAGGGGGAAAAATATGGGAAGCAAAGCACCAAGAAGAAGGAGGGAAAAATTCACTTTAGAGAACCATCTCTAAAAAAATTGTAGACACACACACACCACAAAACACACACACACACACCTTCTTCTTCCCAAAAAATAGAAGAGATCCTTATTTAGGCCCGTAGTGTCCAAGGTGTAGCTTACATTTTGAGGAAAAGGAGGGAAAAGGAGGGATAAAGGAGGGGATTTTTAAATATATATCTATCTATATCTCTATATCTCTATAGGGAGTCACGTTTCTGCCCCTGCAGGCAACTCCAGCACCAAAAGGAAGGGACTCTCTGCCCTTCCAACACACAACACAACGCAACACACAGCAGCAACTTTAAATGTGTGTGTTTGTGTGCAATATATATATGTATATATATGTATATGTTATGAAGGGAAGGGAAGCAAAGGAGGAGGGTTAGGTTCTGCTTCAATTCTTCTCCTTCTCCTTCTCCTTCCTCAGGAGACAAAATGAAGGCTAAAAAGCATCCAAGGCGTGCAGCTCATTCAGGGCCTGCTGGCTCCACAGAGTCCTCCTCCGCAGAAGTAGAGGGCAATCCCTGGATGGCTCTTCCTCCTCTTCTCCGCTGCTGCTGCTGCTGCAGAAGGGCTTTTAATTGTCCTCCCTCGCCCTCCCCCTGGAGCCCTCAAGCGCAGCCCTCCTCCCGCTGCTACATCTCTCGGGGAGCACCTCCGAGGCCGGACAGACTCAAGAGGCGGAGAGGGAGGAGGAGGAGAAGCGAGAGCAACCGTGGCAGCGAGAGAGGGAGCAGCAGCGACGTCCTCGCCTCCTTCGACTCGCCGCCTTTGGCTCTCGCTCTCGCTCTCGCTCGCTAGAGTAAGTTGTAGTCCTCTCGCCACAAAATGGCTACCGCCTTGGAACTACAACTCCCAGGCCGCCCTGCCTGAGCGGCGCGGCGTGCGCGCCCCGTGATTGGACGCCCGGAGAGGGATTGTCCTCGAGGCACCTTTCTTTCAACCCCGCCCACTTTCTCCCCCCCTCCTCTGAATGCCAGCCTTGGCGCGCGACGGTGGTGGCGGCAGCAGCAGCAGCGGGGAAGGTGGCGGGGTTTTTCCCCCCCCTTTCTGCGCGCGAGCCCCTGTCAATCAGAGCGTTGGGCGCAGCGACGCCGTTGGCGGCAGCCTCCTCAGCACCTCCTCAGCGATCCTCCGTTGAAGAGGAAGAGGAGGAGGAAGGCGTGACGTGTTTTTAAAACATACACACCCATAGATATAGATATATACAAACACAAACATATCATGTATACTTACACATATATACACACGTATATACATATATATACACACATACATACATATACACATATATACACACACACATGCATACATATACACATATATACACCCACAAATATATACACGTATGTATACACTGTTTATACACACACTCACATATATACACTCACACATATGTATATATACACGCATGTATACACACACATATATACACATTACATATATGTGTGTGTGAGTATATATGTGTGTGTGTATACACAGTGTATATGTATGTGTATACACACATGTATATATACACGCATGTATATACACACATATATACTATATACACACATATATACACATTACATATATATACACACACTCATATATACACACATGCATACATATACACATATATACACCCACATATATATATACACACGCATATATACTCACACATACATATATATGTACACACACACATATATATACACACACATGTACAATGTGTGCCCGTGTCACGCGCACACACACTATATATATATATATATATATATACACACACACATACGTGACACACACACACAAATCGAGTATCCTTTGATTGAGAGTTCCTGCATGGCCCTTATGGTCTCTTCCAACTCTATGATTCTATATACTCACACACACATATATACATACAGCCAAACACATGCATACACACCCACCCACACTCATTTTCACATGTTTGTGTCATTGAGGTTTTAGGGTGGAGGGGGAAAAGGGGTCTTTGAGGTACAGGGAGGAGGACCAGAGAGCAAGTGAATTGGGCTGCTGCCACACATTGCACAAGTAAAGCAGTTTGACCCCGCTTTAACCACCATGGCCAGGTGACCAGATGTCCTAACCTAAATTAACCTCAGAATGGAGGACGTTCAAAAAAATGACCAATAAAAGCTTTTCAGAAAAACATTCCTATAAATATAAATCCACGCTTCCTTGTTATGCTCAAAGTGGAGTACATTTGGACTTCCCCCTGGATGGAAGGTTGAAATGTAGGACATGTCCTGGGAAAGGACAGGGTGGCCAGATATAATGGCCAAGGAGGACAAGGTACCACAAAATGTAGGACAATTGAGATAAAGGGAGGACATGACCTAACAAGCTAAAACCACTCCTATAAATGTAAATTCATGCTTCTTGGTCGTGTTCAAAATGGAGGGCATTTTGGAAATCCTCCTAGAGAGAAAGTTGAAATGTAGGACATGTCCTAGAAAAGGAGGACCTCTGGTCACCCTGGCCATGGTTCAATCCTATGGAGTTCTGAGGTTTTCAATTTTGGGACCTTG
Organism: Sceloporus undulatus; assembly: GCF_019175285.1. Lineage (NCBI taxonomy): Eukaryota > Metazoa > Chordata > Lepidosauria > Squamata > Phrynosomatidae > Sceloporus > Sceloporus undulatus. Next base: position 173,197,036 of record NC_056525.1, read on the forward strand.
GGACAAGCCACATGCTCTCAATGGCAAACCTCTTCTGAACAAATCTGCAAAGAAAACCCCATGATATTTATAATATTTATGATAACCCCATGACGTTTATGGTGCCTTAGGGGTGCCATAAATCTAAAACAACTTGAAGGCACACAACAACAACAACAACAACAACAACGAGAACTCTAGAGTCCTACAAAACTACAAATCCCAAGATTCCATAGCGTTGAGCCGTGGAAATTATAAGCGGTGTCAAACTGCTTTATTTCTGCAGTGTGCAAGCAACCGCAGTGGGGTTTCTTTCCAGTCCACCCACTGAAAGCCACTGATTGATTCATACGAAGGAAACCAGAATACACCCATTTGTCCTTTCAAAACCCACACAGAAGTCAAGGGAGGATGGTGACCTTCACATGTGAAACAATTTTTTCTCTCCTAGGGATTATTGAATGTATAGAAGAGTTTGTTGGGGAAGTGTTTGGGTGATGATGGAGATTAAACCAGGTGTCTATTATTGACATGGAGAATGAGGGCACCATGCTGTTTATTGGAAAGACATCAAGAGCAGAAATGGTACATAACATTTCTTTATTTTTAATTCCTACATTGGCGTAGTGATTTGAGTGTCGGACTATGATTTTGGAGACCAGGCTCCATTCCCAGTTCTGCTATGTAAATGCACTGGGTGACGTTGGTCAAGCCACACTCTCTCAGCCTCAGGGAAAAGCAATGGAAAACTTCCTCTGAACAAATCTTGGGAAGGAAATCCTATGATAGGTTTGCTTTAGGGTCGTCATAAATCGGAAATGACTTGAAGGCCCAGAACAACAGTGCTTACATACTGCATGATAAGATTTCCAAGTGGTCTCCACATAATATTTATTTAGATTGTAGCATGGGAAGGGAAAGAGAAAGAAATAAGAATTTCATAATGTGGAAAGGCGTAGCGGCACCAGGATGGTTTAATGGTTTGAGTGCTGAACTTGGGCCCTTTCACACTACACAGTCATAGCACTATGATTTCACATTAATCACCATGGCACCATCCAGTGTAATCCTGGGATTTGTAATCTGGTGACAGGCTACGGTTCTCTGACTGAGAAAACTAGAGCCCCATCCCTAAACTGAATATCCCAGAATTCGACATGATGGAATTGGGGCAGATAAAGTCAAACTGTAACACTATATCTGTGTAGTGTAAAAAGGCCCCAGGACTCTGGGTAGGAATCCCTGCTCAGCCGTGGAAACACACTGGGTAACCTTGTGCAAGTCACACACTCTTTCAGCCTCAGAAGAAGGCAAGGGGAAACCTTATAAAACTTTGCTAAGTAAATCCTAGGTCAGGGTCACCATAAGTCAAAGTAGACCTGAAGGCACACAACAACAACAAAATGTGACAAGGACAGTTGCAGTGGAAGTAAGGCTCTACCATGGTGAAATGACCATTCCAAATAATAATAATAATAATAATAATAATAATAATAATAATAATAATCTTTATATATATGCACATTTATTTATTTATATATGCAAATATACCAGTATACACCAAAGGTGAGACCAATTCAAAGAAGTATGGTGTGGAATGCCATCCAATGGTAGATGGCGTAAAAATGCGAACGCATTTTATGTTAGAGCTCTTGCCACCAGTAACAAAGTCTTGGGGTGGCATGAGAATGGGGGCAAAAGTGTACAAAAGCTGGGAAACTGGCATATGAAGACATCAGGCCTCAGAGGGAGAGAAGAATGCTGGACCTGATTCCCTCCCCCCCTCACCATTCCCTTCTCCTTTTGTGTCGTGTCTTTTAGATTGTAAGCCTGTGGGCAGGGAACTGTCTGTTATCCCCTCTATTGTAAACCGCTCGGATTCCCAGTGATTGGGCGGTATATAAATAAAACCTATTATTATTATTATTATCAGGGGGGAAGGAGATGTCACCATCTGGGGATATGTAGAGACCCAGATTAGAAACTCTGGAGCAGTAGATTCAGCACCAGGGCCTGAGCTGCCCCACCTCTGTTGGCACATGGACTCAGAAGTAACCCTTCTGTGTGCATAGATAGGAACACACAGTGGCTCAAGGGCAGAATAGATATATTTGAAAGGGGTGGGAACTCTTCTGACAAATGGTATGTTCTATACTGGAAGAGGAAAACCCCCAAATGGTGACCTTCTCAAGGCAGTCTTCTTGGCAAAGCCGGGATTAAAGTGCCTGAGTTAGGGTTTTGTTTGGGGGGGGGGAGAAGTGAACCCAGCAGCAATAAAAAGAACATTTATCTACATTAGAAGCTGGACAGAAAATACCTTTTACTAGTTGCTAAGCAGTTGTTGGGAGCCTACAGCTCGGCTTTCCAGCCAGTGTCACCTCAGGACAGTAGGCCTGGTGTGTAGAAAACTTGCTTGACATGTCTCCAAGGTATTCTAAGGTCATTACCCTCCCCCTTTCTCTAATACTGGAGGAAACCCTGCTGCACCAGATTACTTTTTTAGTCCGTGCAGAGCATCAGCCAGGCTGGTGGAAAAGGGCACATTATAATTAGTCTATTTACTGTACATTTAACTGTTCAGGGGAGCTGAGTTGCCATGTTTAACATATTGCACAGTAGCAATCTCTGCTTTAAATATAGAATAGTTCTTGAAAGCAAGCCCTTTAATAAATATAACATACGTTAGTAAGTGGATCATTATAGCCTCTTCCCACTTCAAGCTGCATTAAGTTTGGCACTTACACAATTTTTCTCCTTGTTTATGAATACAGACTCATCTTCTGGACCCTCCATTCCTGTCAAAATTCAGCATTCTTGGGTAGATCTGGCTTCCTTAAGCAGCAAAGGAAGCATATTTTTAAACCTCTCCCACTCAAGTCAGTGGGACTTTAAAAAGCACTTTAATATATTGTTGACAGAAAATTATGTAAAAATATGTCATGGTGTTAAAATGGCTGTTGTCTGTCAAAGATACAGGGAACTGACTTTAGGAAAATAAAGACTTTAGGGATGAAAAGAGCTCTATATTCATAATAGAGATTAAAACAAATATGAAGAATGTGTGACCCTCCAGATGTTTGTTTATCAACATTTCTGGACTGCTTCTCATAAAATGATGTCTAAATGATGAGTGCAATAAAATAGCAATAACTTGTTCACCTGCAACTTCTATCATCCTTTGCCATTGGCTGTGCTGGCTTTATGATGGAACTTGCAATCCAGCAACATAGGAAGGTGCTGCATCTACCCCATCCAAGCTCTTGTCTAAATCATAACCAAGAGAATTGACTGCCTGGTCCTACACAACCCTACATGTAGCATCTAAAATGAAAGAGGCTTAGGTGTTGTGGATCTTACACATTCAAATACATGGCCATGTTAGCCTCCAGCCATTTACAAAGAGATTTTGTAGCACCTTTTAACTGCCAGATGCATCATTTTAGTTGATTCTTTAAAAAAACAAACTTATTTCAGATCTGTCAGAGTTACTGAGTTGATGACATGCTTTTTCTATGTACAGAAGGGTTAAATTTGGAATACATTCGTGTATACCTCCTCACCTTTACAATATAGAACAGGGGTAGGCAACCTTATTGAGCCGGGGGCCGGGTTGCTGTCCCTCAGACAACTGGGGGGCCAAAGCCAAAAAATAAATAATTAAATAATTTTAAAAAAAATTAAATATATAAATAAACCAGGACAAATGTAGGACAAAATTTTCAAATGGAAGACACTTTTTTAAAAAAAAATGGAGGACACGCGAAAAAAATGGCTGATTTTTTAAAAAATGTTAATATAAATGCATGTTTCTGAGGCTCCTATAGACAATTGCTCCCCAAAGGCCCCAGTGGCAATCGGCGTCAGGACCAGGCTGGGGCCGGTCCCAAGGCCTTGCCGGGCGGCATCTGGCCCGCGGGCCGCAGGTTGCCTACCCCTGATATAGAAGGAGCAGATGCCAACAGTGGTGCTGGAATAATCTGATCAGTATTCTGTACTCTTCCCTTCCTATTAAGCAGACTTGGAAAAACACGTTTCTCTTGTGATCAGCCATCCATATGAAGACTTTAATAAAACAAACAATTTAAGTAAAAAGCCTAATAAGCTCACGCAGCACTTTTCCATAAGCCAATTAGAGAGACTAATTGTGGTAGGCCTCAAAAGTGAGTTAACACGTTTATTTTAATGAAGAAAGTATAGAGAAAGAATAAAGCATGTACTTGCTGCTGGAAAGGAGATCCATTCATGTGGTCTTGAAAAGGAGGCAAATAGTCTTTTCTGAAAGATAACTTATTTGTTCCTCTGTTGGACAGCAAAGTGCATTGTGCTGGCTGGGTAGCATCCCATTCCATGGTACTGAGTCATTTTATTTTCTGGTATATTGTGAGAGCCAGCGTGGTGTAGTGGTATGAGCGTTGGATTACAACTCTTGAGACTAGAGTTCAAATTCCCACTTGGCCATGGAAACTTGCTGGATGACCTTGGGCAAGTCACACTCTCAGAGCCTCAGAGGAAGGCAGTGACAAACCACCTCTGAACACATCTTGCCAAGAAACCTTCTTGATATGGTTGCCATAAGTTAGAAACACAACAGCACAATATGCTGCATGGGTGTGGCCTGAAAAACTTCAACCAGAGTTGTATAGAACAGTCCTTTTCTAGTGTGTCTTTCCCATCTACTACTATCCAAGCTCAAGCATATCCTCCATCATTTCATAAATGAAAACTGAAATATGCATGACCAAGTAACATCAGAGTGTGGGCAAGATGAGAGAAGTTATTACTGAGGAAGACCAGACAAGCTAGGAGAGGCTACAGCACTTTGCTTTTGCCTGAGCCTACTGAGAAGACCAAAATTCCATTCCCAATCATCCATGTGCTGAGTTGGCTGAAGGCAAACAACTTTTGCATTTTGAATTCAATTTGCAGCAACTGATGTAAGCTGAGGACCAAGCGGGGAAGTAGAAGAGAAGAGAGTAACTCAGATATTTTTAAAGCAGGGGGAAAAGTGAGACGACAGGATTAATTGGGGTTGTCCTTGCCAAATAGGAGAGTGTGCTCAAGTCCTTCCTCATTTATAATATACCAGACTGTGAGTGAGGAAATGTAGTGTGAAAAATACCTCTTAACTAAAGTCTGGATTCTTGAATGTACTGTATCTGAATTCAAGGGGCACTCCCCATGTCCTTGTAACGCTGGATAAAACTGTGATGCGCTTAAGCCAAAATACTCATTACGTAAATGTTGCAGATAAAGACATGGGCTGTGTTTGATTAACTCAACATCAGTGTAGATTTTACAAGCACTGAACAACCTCCAAACAACATTTTATTATAGTACATTGCTTGGTTAGAGATTTTTTTTTTAAAAAAAGAGTTAACATTATCATGTACTTTGAACATATTCTTTGAAAATATTGTTTTGAAGATTCATGTAGGATTGTGGGACAGATAAGTAAAATTCACACTCATATCCAAAACCTGCAAAAGTTTCTTTTTGGACTACAACTCTTAATGATTAGCTGGTAGGCTCCTTATTGTTCTTACAACAATGGCAAACATTAAACCTTGCTACTTTTAAGCTATGCCAGTGTTGTCTCAATGAAATAATCCTTCATACCTAAAAGCCACATTTGTTAGACCCTCAGTATTTTTTTGAAAAGGTGGCCAAATTGAAAAATTCTGAACGGTTATACAGTGTTTTCTGTAGAGTTAGCAGTGCTTGGAAAATTTCATTTTTTGGACTACAGGTCCAATAATCCTCCAGCCAACACACCTACTTGTTATGATGGCTGGGGGTTCTGGGAGTTATAGTCCCAAAGAGGAGTTCCCTCTCCAAACTATAAGAGTTAAATGCCAGAGTTTTATCTTTCAGATAAAAGGATATCTTATGTAATTGTGGTGTTAAGTGGCGTGGAATAGTTGTTGAAGAAATGGAGTAGGAATTGATACTACTACTGTTGTTTATGATGGAATGATTTTGAAAGATGCAGCACATCAGAAGCATTCAGGAGGAGAGAGGCCTGGCCTGGATGACTAAGAGCCCTCCTTCCGACCACCATCTTGAGGGGGAGAGAGGCCTGAAGATAAGAGCCCTCCTCCGACCACCATCTTGAGGGGGAGAGAGGCCTGGCCTGATGACTAAGAGCCCTCCTTCCGACCACCATCTGAGGGGAGAAGAGGCCTGGCCTGGAAGCTAAGAGCCCTCACTTCCGACCACCATCTTGAGGGGAGAGGCCTGGCCCTGAAAGACTAAGAGCCCTCCTTAGACCACCATCTGAGGGGGAGAGAGGCCTGGCTGAAAGACTAAGAGCCCTCCTTCCAACCACCATCTTGAGGGGGAGAGAGGCCTGGCCCTGAAAGACTAAGAGCCCTCCTTCCGACCACCATCTTGAGGGGAGAGAGGCCTGGCCTGATGACTAAGAGCCCTCCTTCCGACCACCATCTTGAGGGGGAGAGAGGCCTGGCCTGAAAGACTAAGAGCCCCCTTCCGACCACCATCTTGAGGGGGAGAGAGCCCTGGCCTGGATACTAGAAGCCCTCTTCCGACCACCATCTTGAGGGGGAGAGAGGCCTGGCCTGGATGACTAAGAGCCCTCTTCCGACCACCATCTTGAGGGGGAGAGAGGCCTGGCCTGGAAAGACTAAGAGCCCTCCTTCCGACCACCATCTTGAGGGGGAGAGAGGCCTGGCCTGAAAGATAAGAGCCCTCCTTCCGACCACCATCTTGAGGGGGAGAGAGGCCTGGCCTGGATACTAAGAGCCCTCCTTCCGACCACCATCTTGAGGGGGAGAGGCCTGGCCTGATGACTAAGAGACCCTCTTCCGACCACCATCTTGAGGGGGAGAGAGGCCTGGCCTGGATGACTAAGAGCCCTCCTTCCGACCACCATCTTGAGGGGGAGAGAGGCCTGGCCTGATAACTAAGAGCCCTCCTTCCGACCACCATCTTGAGGGGGAGAGAGGCCTGGCCTGAAGACAAGAGCCCTCCTTCCGACCCACATCTTGAGGGGGAGAGAGGCCTGGCCTTAAAGACTAAGAGCCCTCCTTCCGACCACCATCTTGAGGGGGAGAGAGCCTGGCCTGAACTAAGAGCCCTCCTTCCGACCACATCTTGAGGGGAGAGGCCTGGCCTGAAAGACTAAAGGCCCTCCTTCCAGAAACCATCTTGAGGGGGAGCGAGGCCTTGGCCTGGATGACTTAAGCGCCCTCTTCGACCAACATTCTTGAGGGGGAGCGCGGCCTGGCCTGAAATGCCTAAGAGCCTCTTCCGTACCACCAATCTTTGAGGGGGAGAGAGGGCTGGCCTGAATAGCACTAAGAGCCCTATTACCGACCACAATCTTGAGGGGGGAGAGCGGCCTGGCCTGGTATGCTAAGCGCCTCTTCCGACCCCATTTGAGGGGAGAGAGGCCTGGCCTGAAAGCCTAAGAGCCTCTCTTCCGACCACCCATCTTCGAAGGGGAGAGAGGGCCTGGCCTGAAATGCCTAAAGCCCTCCTTCAGGACCACCATCTTGAGGGGGAAGAGCCTGGCCTGGATGAGCTAAGAGCCTCTTCCGACCACCATCGTGAGGGGAGAGAGGGCATGGCCTGGATGAATAAGAGCCGCATTCCGACCATCCATCTTGAAGGGGGATAGAGGCCTGCCTGAAAGACTAAGAGCCCCTCCTTCCGACCACTAGCTTTGAGGGAGAGAGGCCTGCCTTGATGACTAAGAGCCCTCATTCCGACCACCATCTTGAGGGGAGAGAGGCCTGGCCTGAAAGACTAAGAGCCCTCCTTCCGACCACCATCTTGAAGGGGAGAGAGGCCTGGCCTGAAAGACTAAGAGCCCTCCTTCCGACCACCATCTTGAGGGGGAGAGAGGCAGGCCAGCAACAACAGGCCTCGCCTGGAAGACAACATTCTTATATACAATACATGTATTGTATATTGTCCATTGTATTTTTATATTGTATTGTATACTGAATTTCTTGTACACCGCTATGATCTATTTGGAATAGCAGTTTATAAATAAAATTATTATTATTATTATTATTATTATTATTATTATTATTATTATTCAGGTAGAAAGTCATGGAAGCCTCATGTGGATATTTCACTAACAGGGGCAGCTGGGAACACAAAACTACATGGCAAAACATTTTAGGGGGCTGTATTCCCTTTAAGAGAAGGTTTGAGCAGTTTCTCTAAGTATGAAGGCTAGTCTCACTCCACACAGGACCCTTGTGAGAACTGGAGGCATGCAGTGCGAATTTTTCATTCACATGCCCCATCTTTTGGCGGCTTAAGAAGCCTTGAAGGTGCATTGCCCCAGTCCCTACACCTAGTGCCAATGGAAGTGACCATAGCTAAGTGGCAGAGGGCATGCTGTGTGTGTGTGTGTGTGTGTGTGTGTGTGTGTGTGTGTGATCAGTTGCCAGTTCAAAGAGGAATCTGTTCCAGCCAGGGGATGGGAAAGATCTTACTGTATTTGGAAAGCCACTATGAGTCAGCATGAACTGTCCAGGACTAGATGGAAGAATAATAGTGGCTCCCAACATCCATAGTGCCCTCTAAAACCAAAACATTTGTGTGCAAACAAAATTGTACAAACAGCATGTTCTCAATTTCTTATGATAGGAATAAAGTGAAGAATGCTGAGTGGCACTGGCAATGAGTGATGCATTAGATTAGACAAACTTTTCAAGGTTATTAAAAAAGCTATATAAACAATCAGATTTGATAAATTTTATAGAAAAGGAGACCACCAATGAATACCAGGTGCTGTGGGATACTGTATATTTCAAAGGAAGGAATTGGCAAAACCACCTCTTAGTATTCCTTGCCTAAGAAAACTCTGAACTTCATGGGGTTGCATATGTTGACAGATGACTTGAAGGCACGTGTGCACACGCGTGCGTGCACACACACACACACACACAATTATTTTCTTTTTGATTATGTATTTCCTTACTCTACACCAGGAGTAGGCAACCTGTGGCCCGCGAGCCGGATGCAGCCCAGCAAGGCCTTGGGACCGGCCCCAGCCCGGTCCTGCCGCCGATTGCCGCTGGGGCCTTTGGGGGGCAATTGTCTATAGAAGCCTCAGAAACATGCATTCATATTAACATTTTTTTAAAAATCAGCAAATTTTTTCACGTGTCCTCCATTTTTTTTAAAAAAGTGTCTTCCATTTGAAAATTTTGTCCTACATTTGTCCTGGTTTATTTATATATTTAATTTTTTAAAAAATTATTTAATTATTTATTTTTTGGCTTTGGCCCACCAGTTGTCTGAGGGACAGCAACCCGGCCCCCGGCTCAAAAAGGTTGCCTACCCCTGCTCTACACAATCAAGCAAATGCTCCAGTATGCAAATGATCTGCTATAGCTAGCATTTCACTGCAAGCGTAACTACATCCTGTAGCAACAACCTGGTTTCAAGATAGGAGTAACAATTCCAGTCTTAGATGTGCAGCCAAATCCCAATCATACAGTTCCAAAGGACCCAGAAGATCATCTAGTCAAGGCCCCCGCCATGCAGTAATACACAACTAAAGCACTCCAGAGAGATGGCCATCCAACCTTTGTTTAAAGGCTTTCTGTGGCATAGTCCACCACATTCTGGGGCAGTTCTTTCCACTATTGAATGGATCTTATAATTAGAAGTCCTTCCTAATGTGTAGGTGGAACCTCCTTTCTTGCACACTGAATCCTCTGACACATGTCCTAGCAGAAAACAAGCTTGCTCCATCTTCTACATCAGGGGTAGGCAACCTGCGGCCCGCGGGCCAGATGTGGCCTGGCAAGGCCTTGGGACTGGCCCCAGCCTGGTCCTGCCGCTAATTGCCGCCGGAACCTTTGGCCTCTCGTGTGAGGGCATGGGCCTTTGGCCTATCAGGAGGAGGCGGGCAAGGGGGGGCAAGCGGCAGGCAAGGGGGGCAAGTGGCAGGCAAGGGGGGGCAATTGTCTATAGAAGCCTCAGAAACATGCATTTTTATTTACATTTTTTAAAAAATCAGCAAATTTTTTCGCATGTCCTCCATTTTTTTTAAAAAAAGCATCCACCATTTGAAAATTTTGTCCTACATTTATCCCGGTTTATTTATTTATTCAATTTTTTTAAAGTATTTAATTATTTATTTTTTGGCTTCGGCCCCCCAGTTGTCTGAGGGACAGCAACCCGGCCCCCGGCTCAAAAAGGTTGCCTACCCCTGTTCTACATGTTTATAAAACCTGCCTTCACTGGTTTTAGTGGAATTTATTTCCATGTAACTATGCCTAAGCCTTAAGGTCTGATCCTGAACAGGCTTGCCTAAAAGTACCTCCAATTGTATTAAACAGTCTAGAACTAGTGTCACGCTGACATAACAGTGCAGTAACTACAGCATCAAAACTGCCCACAAGATAGCATAGGGGGTTTCTTAGCACTTCAGAGCAAGTTTATGGTATGAGCAAGTGGTTGCAGTGGGGTAAGCAAATGACACTGCTCCAGACTACACTGAAAGGAACTGTTCCACCAGTAGATGTCTTCCACTGGATTTAAGGTATGCAAAGGGATCTTATAGCACTTTGAGACTAACTGTGTGAAAGAAGTTGTAGCATAAGCTTTCATAGGCTTGGTCTATGAACACTGTTCACTCCATGCATCTGAGGAAGTAGACCCAGTCTACAAAAGCTTATGTGTGCTACAACTTCTTTCTCACAGTTAGTCTCAAAGGTGCTAGAAGATCTCTCCACATACTGCTATTCCAGACTAACATGGCTATGGCTCTGAATTCTATCCCATAGATTTAAGGTAATGAGACTAAACTGCCATGTAAGTGTATATGAAATTGTTGCCTAATGTTTGATGAGGGATCTACACTGAAGTGAGCCTAACTAAAATCATTACAACTTCATTCTCAGTAAATTATACTTAAGCTCTGGCAGCCTCTCTGCTAGCAAACAGGTGCTTGATATGATGCTTGATATGATCTTCCTCCACAAGCAAGAGCCATCACTTCATTAACCAGCTTCAAAACGGAGTTGAAAACCATCCTATTCAGAGAAGCCTTCCCAGGCATCGCATAATTGTCGCTTACTATCTGATGTTCTGTTGTTGGCTGTTTATCGATCCATTTCCTGTATTGCTATGTACTGTATATGCATTATCCTACTTGTGAGTATGTATTTTCCCTGGATAATGATTAACCTTCCATTTTGAAGCCATGCCCTCCCTTCAGTCCATCTGCCTTGGTCCAGGCCTCGGAGGTTGAGAGGAACTGCTGGACCTCTTACCCTTTCCCGTCACCACTCCCTTCTCCTTCTGTGTTATGGCTTTTTAGATTGTAAGCCTGAGGGCAGGGAACCGTCTAACTAAAAGGATTGCATGTACAGCGCTGTGTAAATTTACAGCGCTTCATAAATAAAGGTTAATAATAATAATAATAATGCATTGATCATATCTGATGACATTACATTGGCTTTCTACAGCAAGTTTTTTCCCTGTATTGTGACTTTGAATGGCATTCACAATAAATAAAAAAACAGCATGTACTCCGTTAGTTTGTCACTTTATTTTCATTGACTGTTGATACACCACCTTTTGATCTTCAAGTTTAACCAAAAAGTAGTGAAAGGACCATGACAATTGTAGCTCTATTCTTGCTATAACAGTTCTTAGGCTAAGTAACTATTTCAGTTGTCAAGACCAAATTTAGAGTAAATTTATTATCTTAATCTAATCTCTCTCTCTCTCTCTCTCTCTCTCTGTAAAAAGGGACAAAGATCATGACTTCATTGTTCGGTTATTTGTCTTACTTTTGTTATAGCTTCCTAGGCTCCAAGGGTTCAGTTTTACAGCTGATTGGTTTTGATAAACTCTAAAGTAATGGAATATACAATCTGTGAGAGTTTAACGGTCATGCCTAACAATTATATTATCCTTTATGCTTACTTTGATTACTTTATATATTTATATTTATTTTCACCTAGTCACAATTGTGAAATTTCCAAGACCCACACTCCAAAAAGATTGAGAACTATTTGAAATATTTTAACATGGATTATTAAAGCATTTGTTCGATTCCATGGAGACAGTTACCCATCAAAATATGCAAAGGCAAGAAATGTAAATAGGATACAGCAGATACCATCTCCACCAGTCTGATTCAAACTGCTATAGGATTGATATGAGATCAGCACTGACCCAGAAATCTGATCAAGATTCTGATTTAAAAATCTATTAACCCTTGAATATAAGCAGATTCTGCCCATGAGTTGAAGAGTCTCTCTCCCTGATCCTATGTGACTATACTACATATTTAAATGGGAACTTATTATCCATAATCAGTGTACAGATGATAGAGCTATGAAAAGTTATGTTTTGACCTACAGCTCCCAGAATACCATAACCTCCATTATTATTATTATTATTATTATTAACCTTTATTTATGAAGCGCTGTAAATTTACACAGCGCTGTACATACAATCTTTTTAATTAGATGGTTCCCTGCCCTCGGGCTTACAATCTAAAAAGACACAACACAAAAGGAGAAGGGAGGGGTGGAGGGGAAGAGGATGAGGTCCAGCAGTTCCTCTCTACCTCCAAGGCCTGGACCAAGGCAGATGGACTGGAGGGAGGGCTTGGCTTCATAATGGATGGTTAATCTTCTTCCAGGGAAAATACATACTCTCAAGTACATCCATCCCAATTTGTCAGGGACAGTCACAGTTAATCTTCTGTCATCCCATTTTTTTCAGCTGCCTTTAAAATATCTGTTTAGTTTTTGTTCTCCTTGCATTTTCTCCCTTGGTTCTCAGCCTTCTTCGGTAGCTGCAAACTGAGTTCACATGCAAAAGCAGTTTGCACTCAGCTAACTCAGTAGTGTATATGTGTCTTGTCCTCTCCATTAGGCTCAGACAAAAGCCTCTCCTAGATTGTCTGTTCTTCATCATTAATAACCTTTTTTTAAAAAAAAATCATAACCACAATCTGATGTTGCATAGCCACACTTCCCAGTTTTTATCTATGAAATATTGGAAGGTATAGAATACCACATCCAGCACAGTCATTGGCCATGCTGGTTTAGGAATTCTGGGAATTACAACCCCCCAAAGTAATCTTTCTGCACTTTGAAACTCAATACATAAATGGCACTAAGATTTTTACTTCAATATGCAATTTTTCTAACTAGCAATATCTTAACTTTCTGATTAAGAATGTTTGGCCTGTAGACTCTTGACACAGTGCAAGTGTGTGTATATTACAAGCTTTTTGTTGGAAACTCATTGTTCAGAAACAGAGGGCCCTTACATTTACGTATATTAAAATATTATATTTTCCCTTTCTTAACTTTTGTTTTTGTATGTCCTTTGTTTTGAAAATTAGATATTGGAACAATATAAGTCCATTCAAAGTTTATAACTTCTCTTCTTATCCCGCACCCACGCATCACCAGCCTTTGAGATGTCAGCACTAGAGAGATGAATCATTTATTAGTAGGAGGCCCAACAAATGATGAAATCACTAACTGACACCTCAATGACTTTTAATGCTGTTTCATGTAACTCATCACAAATAGGAACATTGTGGGTTTTTGACTGATCCACAGGGCACAGATGATATGATGTTGCAATTCTGTGGGTAGTAATCCCCCTCCACCCTGCACTGCTGAAATGAAATGCTTTATCATCACAGAAAATGTGAGAACTGTGGGGTATGACTAGCCCATGGCTATTTTAAAATGAATCATGATGAATAATGCCTCGAAAAAATATCCCAAACCTGCTGACAAAGATATTTCACTGCTGCTGTGTTTGAGAATCAGTGGGAAAGGATAAGTCTGAAAAAAAGATCTATAGCTAATTCAGTATTCATACTTATGAATATTACAGATATTGGATGTCACATGTACATAAAATTTTGTACTCTTTGGGACAGAAAACACATAGAACTGACCTTAATGGCTGCTAGGATTATATCTACACTACCTAGCTACAACCATATCATTGTAACTGGTTTCATCCTAAGTAAACCTTGGATTTTTAGTTTACTGACGAGAAATCTCTGCTAAACAGCTCTACTGCTATAGTTCAGGGGGTCTAGACCAGGGGTAGGCAACCTTTTTGAGCTGGGGGCCGAGTTGCTGTCCCTCAGACAACTGGGGGAGCCGAAGCCAGCCAATAAATAAATAAATAAAATAGGACAACATTTTCAAATGTAGGACACATTTTTTTAAAATGGAGGACATGCGAAAAAATTTGATGATTTTTAAAAAAAAGGTTAATATAAATGGATGTTTCTTGGGCATGATCAAAATGGAGGACATTTGGGCCTCAGAAGCTGGCTGATATCATCATCATCATCATCATCATCATCATCACTATCATTGTTAAAGCAGACCTTTTAGCATTAAAAGCACCGAAAATACACAGAAATGCACTTTGGAAAGTCACACTGTCTCACCTTCAGAAACTGACTGATATCATCATCATCATCATCATCATCATCATCATCATCATCATCATCATCATCATCATCATCATCATCACCACTATCATTGTTAAAACAAAGCAGACCTGTACAAATGGAATGGAAATGCTCCTCCTCTTCCTGCTACTCTTCTTCTTCTTCTTCTTCTTCCTCCTCCTGCTCCTTCCTTCCTCCCTCCTCTTCCTCCTTCTTCCTCCTCCTGCTCCTTCCTTCCTTCCTCCCTCCTCCTCCTCCTTCTTCCTCCTCCTCCTTCCTCCTCCTCTTCCTCCTCCTTCCTTCCTTCCTTCCTCTTCCTCCTGCTCCTTCCTTCCTTCCTCCCTCCTCCTCCTCTTCCTCCTCCTCTTCCCCCTCCCGTGGCTGTCTGGCAGCCGCAGGAAGGGAGGGAAGGAGGAGGAGGACCCCCGCCCCCTTCCTGCCCTGCCCGGAGGGGAACAGGCAGGGCGAAGGAGCCTCACTGAAGCGGGGCTCCTTGGCCCTTCCTACCCTGCCCGGAGGGGGCCAGGCAGGGCGAAGGAGCCTCGCTGAAGCAGGGCTCCATGGCCCTGCCTGTCCGCCGGCGGAGGGGAACAGGCATTGCGAAGGAGCCTCACTGAAGCGGGGCTCCATGGCCCTGCCTGTCCGCCGGCGGAGGGGAACAGGCAGGACGAAGGAGCCTCGCTGAAGCGGGGCTCCATGGCCCTCCCTGTCCGCCAGCTGAGGGCCGCTCGTGCAAGAGGCTAAAGGCCCCACACGAGAGGCCCAGTCCTGACGCCGATTGCCACCAGTGTGAGGCCTTTGGCCTCTTGCGTGAGCGGCCTTTGGCCCCACACCGATGGCAATCAGTGGCAGGACCGGGCTCGGGCCGGTCCCAAGGCCTCGCGGGGCCGGATCCAGCCCATGGGCTGGGGGTTGCCGACCCCTGGTCTAGACTAATGCTCTACACAGAGAATTCCAAGCACTTTACCAAACTATAAATCTCCCGGTTCCATAGGATTAAATCATAACAGTTAAAGTTATATCAGACTACTATAATTGTATAGCATGGAAACACTCCAAGTGGTATAATTGCTGTAAATTATTTAGAGATCACTACAGATTCAGTAATGGATTGGTAGCAGAATAAATAGCGTTACCACATTCTGCAGGTAAGGATTCTGAACACCAGAGACAGTTGGCATAGGCTATGACAGGCTGGGATCAGGTTCCAGGATAGGCGCAGCAAATCCATAAGGACAGGTTACTAGTGGTTTCTTGGGTTACCCAATCTTGCTGGGCTGAGGAAGCCATGGTACCACCTTTTGCCAATATATTGTGCTGGTGCTGCAACATGGGAGAGATAGGAGTAGAAGCTCCTCTTGCCTGAGAAATATCTTGGTGGCAGAGGGAGCATATCACCTGGACACTGCTGCTAGAGTCCCTCCTCAGTTCTGGCTTCTTGTTCTTATTATGTGCCTTCAAGTCCAACTTATGGTGAATTGATCATAGGATTTTATTGTCAAGATTTATTCAGAGGAGGTTTGCCATTGCATGAAAGAGGTTGCCTTGCCCAAGGTCACACAGGGGATTCCCCTTGCTGGATGTGTATTTGAAACCTGGTTTCCTGGAGTCCTAGTCCAACCATATAAATAATAATAAATAATACAACTTTTATTTTTATACCACTTTTCTGTGACGAGACATTCAAAGTGGCTCACAACATATTAAAATATCCACATTCAATATTATGTCTCAAATTCCCCCCTTAAAACAGGATTAAACATGATACAATTAAAATTAGAAATTAAAATATATTTTAATATTAAAAATATAACAATAAAAATATAATGAGGGCAGAGTGGTGGGCTAATACATGATGGGAGGGGTGATCCTTCTGTGGCAGCGCACTTTTATTCAGGAAAGGCTTGCTGGAAGAGATCCGTCTTGACAGCTTTTTAAAAGCTGTCTAAGGTGGCAATTTGACGGATGTTGTCTGGCAGGCCGTTCCATAGTTCGGGAGCAATTGTAGAGAAGGCCTTCTAGAAGGTAGCAGTTAATCTGGTTTTCAAAGGCTGCAATAGATTCCTCCCAGAGGACCTGAGTGTGTGGGGCGGATTATATGGGAGCAGGCAATCCCTCAAATAGGTTGGGCCCAAGCCATGTAGGGCTTTAAAGGTTATAACCAACACCTTTTATTGTGCCTAGAACCTAATAGGCAGCCACTGGAGAGATTTTAGGACAGGTGTTATTCAGTCACTCCTAGTTTTTCCAGAGACCAGCCTGGCTGCCATATTTTGCACTAGTTGAAGTTTCCAGACTAGGCACAAGGGTAGTCCCACATATAGCGCGAGTGGTGTCCTCTTATGTCAGTCAATTTGTGTGAGGGGGATGAAGGCCAAAGGGGCACATTCGCCCCTTCATCTTCACAACTGCAGCAGCCTCCTTGTGAGGAGACTGTTGCTGCCAACATAGCTGAGGAATTCTGGGAGTTGTAGTCTAAAAAAAGTACTTTCCTAGCTCTGAGAGTTTGTCAGAACCCTTTTATTTATACTGTCATGAGCTAATGAATTCTATCTTGAGTAATGAGTGATGCAGAAGCAGAATACGATGATGCAGGACAGGATGCCAATAGCATTTTGGATTTTAAGAATAGAAGATTTATGTATCAGCAACTTTAAAAAGGTTTTACTAAATTTTCTGTTGAAGTAAAACCTAGTTGATTGTCAGCATCAGCTCGCCCACACTTCCCAGACACTGCCTACCTTGACCCTTTACAATGATACAATATACAAAAAACTAACTACAGTTAATGTTATGAAACAACTCATTCACCCTTGGAGACACATCTACACCCCCAAGACATCAGGGAAACAAGTACAGCAGACCACCACACAGCAGGCAGGGCGAGGGATAGACAGCAACATATTTTACAAACCTTTAAAGGCTTTTGTTTCTTTAAAGTATTTGTTTTAGACTGCTGCTTTTAGTGGGAGGCCACATTTCATAAGTCAGCAACAATACAGTGGAAAGAGTTCAAAGGAGAGTGTCCTAAGATGAGGTCTAGAAGGAAGTCCAGGAAGTCACGTTTAAGGCAGGCTGAAAGATCTCAGGAATTGAAAACAGGAAGCATTGGCTGTTGAAATATCCAAAATAAGTCATAGGACATTTGCTTTTTCCAGTCTGATGTAGTCGGATGGAATGATGGCAAAGAAGATCTAGAAGGACTTCCCTATCCTAATAGTAAAATCAGTTCAACAACAATCCAGGCTCTGTAAAGAGGCTGTAATGGGATTGTAGGTTCAGATAGAAATGCGTGAAAGCTTGACAGGGGCTTTAAAATGCCTCCAGGCAACATACTGATTGTATTTCAAAGGAACACATCCCACTTGATCTCTGGAGCAGTAAGACAACATTTTCCTTATGCAGCATTTGCCATCAGTGTACCACTGCCCATGTACAACTTCACTTTCCTTGAGGTGAAGTTGATGTTGATGTTGTAGCATCAATGTTTGGCAACACATTCATACTGCCCAAAAAGCTAGTGCCATTGTTCTGCATGGTTTTGAGGAATCCATGGCAAATTTA
Organism: Sceloporus undulatus; assembly: GCF_019175285.1. NCBI lineage: Eukaryota > Metazoa > Chordata > Lepidosauria > Squamata > Phrynosomatidae > Sceloporus > Sceloporus undulatus. The sequence goes on from NC_056525.1 coordinate 173,215,010, forward strand.
CACACAAAATTACATTCTCACGTGCAAATTCCATAACTGGTTTGGGGTAGGGAATACAAGAGTAATCCGTACCCTTGTAATAAAGTTTGCTTCCACGTTAGATATTTTCTCCGGGATTGTTATGCATTTAAATCACAGAAAAATTAACACTGTCAATGCCAGACCTCAGCCTTCCAGTGTTTCCCATGTTTGTTGTTTTTCAGCAGACGAATTCAGCAGAGGTGGCTTTACAATGTTTTAAAATGAGTGGAATAAACATTTAAAATACAAACTATCAACAATAAAAACAATAGAAGTCATTGGACATTTAATTAGTGGCTTCCTTTCACTTGTGGCCACTGTATCCCTGAAGCAGACCATTCATTAATCAAAGATAATTCAATTGTCCACTTCATCTTTGCAGTCAGCACAGTTGCTGATTTTTTTTAAAAAAATATTTCTGTATTTACACACACATGTGAATAGATAACAGTTCTGGGTTGAGAGCAATTAAAGTTACATATGAGAGCCAGTGTGGATTAGTGATTTAAGTGCTGGACTATGACTCTGGAAACCAGGGTTCAATTCCCAGGTTGGCCATGAAAACACATTAGGTGATCTTGGGCAAGTCACACTCTCTCAGATTGTATTTTTGAGAGAGAGGATGGCAATGGCAAACCTTTTCTGAACAAATCTTGCCAATAAAACCCCATGGTAGGATTACCTTAGGGTCATCATAAGTGGGAAACAACTTGAATAAGCACACAGCAACAACAATAGTTGACTAAAACAAGGAATAGGAAATGAATAATTAAAGGACTGGTTCTAGGTTTGGCCAGAATCTAATTAATGAACCAATGGCCAAGAACAAAAAGGTACTTTCAAAGCAAGTATTAAAGGAAAAAACAGAAAATTAAAAGAGGAACCAATATATGGTTGTTTATATGGGGTGGCTATTTTCAGCTAAAAAGTACAGCCACGAGAAAGGTGACAGATTTATTGATATAATCAGAGAATAAGGGAACAATAATCTTAAGGGCAGGATATGGGAAGATGGAAGTAATTGGGAAAAATGTTACTGAAGGGGACTATGTACTACAAGAAGTATGTAACCCTGATAATAATTTGTTCAATCAAGATTTTATGTTTTAAAAAGGAAAATAAAAATAAGTAAGAGAAAAAAAGTACAGCTGCGCCAGAAGAGCCCCTCTTGCATCCCAGAAGAATTAATGGGGTGCGTGCGTATGGCTGCACGCCATGGGCGCAAGCCCCATTACTTCCAACGGGGCTACAGCATACGCTGATTTCCCCTTATGCGGAGGGATCCAGAACGGATCCCCACATAAGGGGAGGGCCCACTGTAGATCTCTCACAGAGAAATGAATGAATGAATGAATGAATAAAGGTGGCCAGAATTCACTTAAGCAGTTACAAATGCATAACCTAGAGTTACACATTAATTATTTGTTTACAAATCATTGATTTGACAATTCCCTGCTCTCAGGTTTGCAGTCTAAATAAGATATGACCCACAAGGAGAAGGGAGTGGCAGTGGGGGGGGGGGAGAGTATTAAGTCCAGCAGATACTCCCTCTGAGGTTAGAGCAGTGGCAGCTGGGAAGGGTTGAAGGCCTTTTACTTGCTTTGGGGTCTGAGCATGATGGAGCTGTACCTGCTTCTGCTTCTTTCCCTCTGAGGCCAGGGCTAGTTTGTATTCACAGTCACTACATATATACTAGTTTAGAGAATAACTAAGGACCATGAAAGTCCTCCAGTTCTCATTTAACAAGCAGCAGCTAGTGTGAGCAACTGGGGTCTTTTTCCTTGTTGATTGGGAAGCAGCTGATGCGTGTTTCCACCCCCTTCCCATGAGTGATCTCAAGTGGAAGAGATAATTGTGACAGGGACATTGCTTCTGACTGTCCCACTGGTGACTGCTCATGGGATGAGGTGGAAACATCAGCTGCTTCCTGACTGACTGAGGAAGAGACCCATGTCTCTCACTGCTTCTGCTGCCTGGTAAATGAGGATTGAGGGAAATCAGGCTAGGAGGCACTATTTAGTTATGTACCTAAGGTGGTTACATGGCTAAGTAGGTGACACAGAATTGTGGCCAGTATATATATCCACCAGGTGAAAGATATAAAGATACAAATAAACTAAAAATTGTAGCTTCTTAATCATTTTTCCCCTTCTGCTTTTTGTGCACCTTCTTTCCAGAAGCATTTGCCATTTTCTATAAAACATCTGAACTCCGACTAGTTCCAGAGCTTGGAAAAGTTGCTTTTGTAGACTACAACTCCCAGATTCCCCCAGCCACTCCCCCAAACTAACTCTACTCCATACACTCTGCTCTTATGGTCTTTGGAACCGTTGGGTAAGACCCGACCGTGGTTGATGTGAACAGATGGCTTCCTGTTGCCATTGATACCAGCGGATCTTGATGAAATGGCCCCTTTGCCACAACAAGGAGCAAAGGGGAAGTGTAATATCCTGATAAGCAGTCTCTGTGTAGCACAACTCTCAGAGCATAATAATTGAAAATGTAATTTACTTATGCTGATTGGCACAGTTTCATGCAGCAATTTAATTTGTCATAGGGAAGATGTTTAACAGTTATAATGAAACAATTACAGTTCAAAAGGAAAGCTGTCAGTCTTTGTTGTCTCCCTTCTTTTCCCCTCCCACTCAGTCCCTAACAGACCCAAAAGATGCTCGTCTATCACGGCGACCAACAGGGTCATGGCATTTGGGGCATCCAGCCAGCCGGGGCTGATCTCATAAGCTGCTGCTGCCCTGGTTATTAGGGCTGCCTGTATGAGTCTTAAATTCAGTGCTGTTGTATCCTCATTTTACCTCTCTGAAAGCTTAGCTGGGATCCATCTGGTGTGACTACATGGGTGGACTCTAGTGCATTCAGTTAACATCTCATTTATTAAACTCATAGCTTCTTTCAAGTTGAGATAATTCAGGGGTCATGACATCTGAGATAAGACAAATTTATATCTTAAATATCTTCATTTTTCTTTTCAGAGCAAGCCTACATACAATTCAGAGTTGCAAAACAAGTTGCCTACCAGTTGTCAAGACAAGATCTTGATCCAGACATTTCAAGAAATACCATTACCGTAACTGCTTGCTGTTCTTCAAAACAGCCATTTGGTAAAAAGCTTCATTAGCGGGATACAAACCGCCATATAGTACGTATTCTATACGTACTAGGGTTAGGAAGGGGCGGTGCCATCTTTACGTACTGGACGTCATAGAGGCGCCGCAAAAAGAAGCTCCGAAATGGAGCTTCTTTTTTGCTCCGCGCGAGAGCCTCGCAGTTTGGCTGCTGCGGCTCCCGCGTGGAGCAAATGGCGCCGGCAGGAGACCGCCGCAAAGCGGAGGTCTGTATCCCGCCATTGTTCATTGATTTAAGCTTGATTTCTTGATTTTCACCCCAGATCCAGTTGCCTTACTATTACTACTCAGTATAGCAAATTGACTGCATCAGTAAGGTAGTTTATAGAGTATAACAAAATCATATGATAATAGGCTCTTTTAGAGAAAGTAGTCATGAAGAGCCAATATGGTGTAGTGGTTTGAATGTTGGAAAAGGACTCTGGGAAACCAAGGTTTGAATCCCCCAAGCAGCTTTAAACTCATTGGTTGACCTTGGACAAGTAATAGTCTCTCAGCCTTAGAAGAACCTCCACTGCAGAAATCTTGCCAAGAAAATAAATCTGGCCTGCGATAAGATTGCTGTAAGCCAGTCTCAAAGGCAATTAAAAGTAACCAAGCTAAAGATTTTTGCTTGGTGGCAGGGGTAAGGACCACAGGAAGGACTGTGTTTTCTGGTTTGCTCATCTCTTCCCTTCCATGGGCCAGTATCTGGATGGCACATGTAAAAGGGAGGCCATTCCAGTTCTGTCTGGATTTCCTCTCTATGTCTTAAATGTTCTCCAAATCTGTTATGGAGGAATGGAAACCTCACTAAAGCTGATTTTCTGTACCAACATGGTCTGCAGAAGTGGGAGAGGGGGGCTATAAACCCCAAAGGTAGCACAAGGAAGGGATTTTGACAAGCTGAGCCATGGTGCCATCTTTATGATGGAACTATATTTGATTTAATTTATCCAGCATTGGTATCAAAAATGCACAAGTAAAGCAAAACCATTCAATGTAATAGTTAACACAGTTAAACATAAACAAAATCATTCAAGACAGTTTATTAGAAATTGTTGTTGAACATTATCTCAGTGCTGATTGACACAGAATTTTTGTCATACAGTGCAGATAGATTTGGGTTTTCCTTTAAGCAAATAAGAAAAATTATAGCCTTCTACCCAAGTTTACCCCTTCATAGAGCTTGGAGATTTTACTTTTTTAGACTACAGTTCCCTGAATCCCCAAATCCTTCATCCAGCATGGTCATTGGCAACTTGTCAGCTGAAAAAAAATGTTACATTTTTCAAACTGCCAGATTTGGTAAGTTGCACACCAAAAATGGTGACATATCGGAGCTCTGCTCAACTTTGTTTACATAAGGATTATTTTAAATTCTGGTTTATCAAGAGCAAAAACAGCACATATTCCCAATGCTCAGTCTTACTTGTTTTGTTACTCCTGCCATGGAGTGGCTAAACAAGGATTTGCCAAGCATGGTTCGTTTAACATGATGGACATACTAAGAACTCAGACTTATTCCTCTCTTGATAAAACAAAACTAGAAGTCATAGCCAAGAACACACCCTGGTTTGCTAGAAGAGGAACAGTCCAGAATTCTAAGTCCAGACATCATGCTGAACAAACTAGGGACAGAAAGTCCTTGGTTTGTTTAGATTTCTTCTGGGGGAAGAGGACCTAAGGGGCAACTAGCACAGAATGAGCATCCATATGCTTCTGTGGTTTGTTTGATGTGGAAACTAGGCCAGAAGGGCTTCACCCAGAAGTATTGAAGACATATCTCTTTGAAGGCAGCTGCATAATCTCAGCCAGCAACAGGAGGAACTCCTATGATAGTTTTACCTACAATGGAGAAAGAGCTCCTTTCATTTGTAAGCGGAAATTCAGGCAGATGTTATATAACAATCCGTAGAACTGTCAGGCACAGCATAGTTGGATTGTACTGATCCAAGTGATGCACATGGTATCCCATGATAATTCCCATTCTTGCTCAAATTTTTTTCACATCCAACAAGCAGATTTGTTTCTGTTTGTTTAGGGGAAAGTACTGTCCTTCAGTCAATGAGGACAGAAGCCCACACAACTCCAGGAGTACCAAAGGATCTTCCATTTGAATGTTACAAACAATATGCATTTTCAAGTCACTTGTGGCATCCAGATGGGAGAACCTTTTGGAAGAAGAGAAAAATGACATTTCAACTACAAGCAAAATGAACAGTGAAAAACAACACCCATCCCAATTCCCCCTAAGAAGACAATTTTTTGGTATTGAATAAATAAATAAACAAACAAACCCACAGATCAAAAGCACTATTATTAGGCTCCCAAGATTACTGAAATTAGACCTGTCTGCTCTATTATATTAGCTATGCTTCTGCACTGCAATATCTTCCTTTATAGATGGCATTCAGTATGCAGTTTCTTTTAATAGGTACATTGTTTGAATAAAAAAATAAAATAATTCCTTGTCTGTAGTGACTTCTTGTCTTCATGATTTTATACCCAGAGATTTTATTCCATTTATGTTGCGCTAACTTCCTACTTGACTCTAGATAACAATGAAACAGGACAATGACTTATTAAAATTGATATGATTTTTGTAAACTAACCAATTGTGCCTGGGAGCATCAAAAGAGAGTAAGGAGAATCTTGAATTCTTAAATCATGTTGCATTCTGTATGTAGGGTTTTTCAAATTACAAATATGAAGTGTCTAATTGACTTTTTTTACCTTGTTCCTTCGCTTCTCTGTTTTTGATCACTCAGACTATGCATTGACATAAAATTATTTTATTAGCTTAATGAGATTGATTGAAGACAATGTAACTTGGACACTCGTTAGACCTCAACAAACACTAAACAGGCTATGGCTAGTAAGGCTTTACAAAGTCCTGATGCTTCAAACTACTTTTTAAAATTAATTACGGTGCATCCTGCTTTTTCAGGTAGTATAATATTAATCTGAATATATTCCCCTGTTTTATGCATGAAAAAATCTATATAAAATCAAGTTTGCTTTTATTTCCGAGTTCCTAACATTCTGTTTGTCTTATGACATGGGGCTGAAGCACATGGCTAGTGTAGAGTGGCTGGAAGCTACTCTGGCCACAATCGGGCTAGGACCGCAACTGCATGGCCTGCTCCCCAAATAGGCTGTTTCCACATGGCCAGGAGTTGGATTACATCTTCTCCATTTTGAGTTGGTCCAGAGGATCATATCGTGGTGCCAGAGTGGCTTCTGGACACTTTGGGGGTGTGCGTCATCTGAACAGTATGCACTCACAGCAGCCAGAAGCTGCTTTATTTGGCCCATATGTTTTGGGCCACAGAGGCTGAAATCCTTTGCTCACTTACCTGCAATTAATTCCCATTGAGGGCCAGAACAGATGGCCCTTAAAAGATGTCATCAGAATGTGGTGTTTACATGCTATATGCTCTGATGATGCTCTGAAGCTGCCTGGAAGCCAGGTGGCTGCCCAGATGTGGACGTTTAGATGTTACATGCAGCCAGGGTATCTTGAAAGGTGGCTTTTCCACAGCCCAAAAAGGAGCGGATCTTTGCCACTCCTTTTTCGGCTGGATTCAAGGCAGATTGGAGCCATGGCATGTGGTTACCACAGCCCCAATCCATCTTGAGAAGGGACAGCTTCAAGCTGCCTCTTCCTCCCCGTCTGTTTCCCCTGAATCTAATGAGAGGAAGTCCCACTAAGTTTATTTTTTCTTAATAAACAAGGAAACACTGGCACTGTGAGCTGGTTATATAAATTAATGAGAAGTGCAGGGAAATAAAAACAAACTTTATAGAAAACAACTACAACCAACATCGTTCCTCCTTCAATTTATTACCAGACCCAAAATTTAGCTGAAAATAAGAAAGTTTAAAGGTATGCAGTAAGGGTTTTTGCAGAACTGTGTCCCTTAAAATACCATTCAGCTTTATTTCTGATAAATGTTAGCATTTGTTTGGCTTTACTTTGTCAATTGATTTTGCTAATTTATTCATCAATTGTTTTTTATGAACTTTTTCTGACAAAAATAATGCAGTTTATGAGTGATTTCCAAAGGGGCCAAATATATTAATGCAGGCTTGGTGCAATGTTATCTGCCAATTTAGAATTTCTTGAATGTTTTTCCATGGATTTGCTCTCAGTCATATATGACTCAAGGGATGCAGTGGCTTAGTGGTTAAAACATCAGTTCAAATGATCAGAAGATCAGAAAGCTTGCAGTTAGAGGCTCGAGTGCTGCATGATGGGATAAGCGCCTGTTACTAGTCCCAGCTTCTGCCAACCTAGCAGTTCAAAAGCATACAAATGCAAGTAGATAAATTGGTACCACTTCGGTAGGAAGGTAACAGCATTCAGTGCAGTCATGCTGGCCACATGACCACCAGAACAGTCCTCGGATAACACTGGCTCTTTGACTTAGTAATGGAGATGAGCACCACACCCTACAGACAGTTACAACTAGATATTCATGTCAAGGGACTACTTTTACCTTTACCTTTAAGATATAACTCACTTTTATAGCTTTAAAACATTTTCTTAGTTAATCTTACCTTGGGAGATTTTAAGGAAATCTTCTTCTCTGTTGACAAAAAATAATTTTTGCTTAGGCATGTTCTTATACTCATGAACAAAGATAATTATGTACTAAACCCTCTAGATACTACGAGTTTCATTTCAGAAAAAATATATAGCAGTTTTATGCAAAGTTTAGTGTAATTAGTATCTAAATTAGTTTTTAATTGATTTACATGTGATGCATCAAAGGAGGATAGTACCTTTAAATACTTCCATTGATTTACACTCAAAAGCTACACAGACGTCTGTGGGAGTTGCCTGTGATCATCAATGAAAGTTATCAGCTTAATAAATAATTCACTGAAAACTGCATTAAAAGGATATTAAGGGCCTGACTTAAGCCCAAGCTAGAAATATCCCACTTTATTCCCAAATCAGTTTTATAGATCAAATTTGGCCATGTGCACAGAAATTTCAAATTCCAGTGCCAAATTATACATAATAAATAGTATATACTGTGTAAATTAGCATACTTTCATAATGAATCCCAGACTGAAAAATGTATATGAAAATAAAAACACAAAATTTTAGAATAGTTTGGCAGTGATTGAAATGGTAACATACATGGTCTGAGACTGGTGAAAAGGGATGGATGCCATGGAAAAGGCCAGAAGGACACAGAGAATGCAGTGGTATTGTCACAAATGAAGTGTGAAGTCTGAGTTCCTCCTATTAAGCCACTCCAATTAAGCCAGTCTCTGGGGCAAAGATTAACCCTTTGTTGCACTGACTGATTGTCTGCATCAAGATGTCCTTGGTCCAGTAGTGTCCACTATTTTAGCCTTCCGTATACATGGAGCCAGCGTGGTGTAGTAGTTTGAGAGTTGGACACGACTCTGGAGATTAGGGTCCAATTCCCTGCTCAGCCATGGAAACCCATTGGGTGACCTTGGGCAAGTCACACACTCTCATCCCCAGGGAAAAAAACATGATAGTGGTCTTTTAGGGTTGTCATAAGTCAGAAATGAGTTGAAGGAATAGCAGCAGCAACCACAACAACAACAATACATGGCTCAGATCTAAAGCAAAATTGACTTGTTTGCAGTAAAGGCATTTTATGGCATGTCTAATGTCTGTCTGTTCAGTAGGATAGCTTACCTATTCCTAGTGCATGCAGCTTTATGCCCATTAACACTGTGGCTGAGACCAACAATTACTTTGGTCAGGAGACCTTTGTTTCCTTTTGTACCCGGAACTGCCTCCCAGAATGCCTCTGTATGCCTGCCTCCTTTATTTCCTTTAAATTCAATTTCCCCAAAGTCTTTGGATCATTGCCTTAGTTTTTACATTTTATTGTAGAATTATAAAGCTTGTAATTTCATACTTCCCCCTCCCACTGCTGGTTTGGCAGTGACAATCCTGAACAATCCTCTGTCAAATTTTTTCAGCTGGTTTTAAAATGTCCCAGTTTCTTTCTACTCCTCCCACTTTCTTTCTTTGTTGTCAGCTTACTTCAGTTGCTGTAAACTGAGCTCCAAGTGTAAAAGTAGTTTGCACTCAATTAACTCAGCAAGGGTAAGAGAAGAGGAAGGGGTGGAACCTTGCCCTTCCCAGTAGGCACGGGCAAAAGCTTTGTGTTCTTCCTCATTAAAACCTTGTGCCCACCTGGCCATACTCTGATGTTGTTTGGCTGTGTGTGTCATCTGTTAAATGTTGGAATTGTGAAGTAATCACATATTCTTCAATGCACATACATATCTCCATTTCCCCCTTCTTATGTTAGTTCCTGGTCTCTCTCACACAACACTACCATCAACTATCCCCTGTCCTCTAGCACTGATCCCCACGGAACTTGCCAGGCCCCAGATTCCTAGCTCTGAAGGATCCTAGCTCAAAATTATGCAACTAAGGCCTAACCAGTTCCAAGACAGCAAAGTCATCTGGATTAATGAGGGCCCTCTCCAAGAGGAAGGCATGCCATTCATCAGCGCTTGTGGTCTGCCTCCTATGACAGGCAGCCTTCACCACCTCATGGGAGGGCCAATCATGCTGCCGGCCACTTTCTCAGTAATGTCGCTGTATGTTTACTATGTTGTCACTAATAAGCATTGCACTTTGTTGTATCTAGATGGAGTCAGGCGTTTTCTGCTCCCTTCCCTTTTTTGGGGTGGACAATAACATTCCTGTAGTGCTGTAAACTATATTTCAGAGGAAGAAAATGGCAAAACTACCTCTGAGTATTCCTTGACTAAGAAAACTTTATGAAATTAATGGAGTCACCATAAGTCAACAAGGGACCTGAAGGTACAAACATAGCTTTCTAACTGGTTTCCTTCTACAAGGGAGACAAATTGTGCAGAGAAAGTTTTACTGTCCCATACACATTTGATTCTAAAAACTGAGATTATTATCTGACTACCCAGTCCCCCAATACACACACTATATAGGAATAGGACCAGTGTCTGCTGCAGTTGTGTCTTGTTTGACCAGCACTGTCAACAGTGTCAGTGGCTCTCCGATTTTTTTTTGCTCTTTGCCTTCATACTTCAAGTAAAGAATATACAGTCGGCCCTTCTTATACACATTTTTTTATACATGGATTCAAGCATCCACAGTTTGAAAATGTTCAAAAAAAGAATAAATTTCAAATGTCAAACCTTGATTTTCCATTTTTATAAGAGACACCATTTTGCTATGTCGTTATATTTAATGAGATTTGAGCATCCACGGATTTTGTTATCCACGGGGGATCCTGGAACCAAACCCCAGCATATAACAAGGGTCCACTTTACATTTGAGGCAAGGGTACTAATTTTAGTACCAAACCCTTACATTTTAAGAGATTTTTTTCCTTGTCTTTCTAGAACACTCCTAACTCACTTTCTTGTATTTAATAGAGGGGGGGAATAATTTACCTTTTTGTCTATCTGACCATCCATCTGTCCATCCATTCATCCTTCCCTTGAAAGCATATAAGGTTCATATACAAGTCTGTGCAGTACAGAAAAGATTAAATCTCTAGCTCATCAAGCAGATTTACCAACTATTTTGCCTCCAGTAAAAACGCATTAATCGAATGCAATAGAGAGTGTCTTGTCCACTGTCTTTTCTGTCCAGAGTCTTTATTGGGGGGTAAAACTGTAAAATTGTATCACTTACCCACTCACTCTTTAAACACAACAGCATGTGCACACATGCATCTAGAAACTGATCTAAGTTGTATCAGTACAAAATGAGACTAAAAAAATGAAAACAAACTGGTAAATATAAATTGAGAAAATAAGATACTTGACATGTGAACTTTGTAATTTTTATTTTTTAAAAAGGATAATTAATTTTAAATGAAAAGACAGTGTCCTTTGATTTCCCACATTTCTTTTACTGGATTGGTGGGTAAGGCCTTGCAGATGTTTGAATTTGTTTGTACTATGTGTTTGTTTTGTTTAATCCTGGTTATTCTTGGTTTGTTACTACTAACAGAACTGGCGACTGCACTGTTCCCACAAGAGCTGCGGGTAGACATGCCTTTTTGTCAGTTGCCAGTCTAACTAGCTTCTTTCCTACATGAGTAAACTCCCAATGTCAATATCTGATTATGGTTAATCAGTAAATGATATAGTCCCCGTGGCTCATGGTTTTGTAGTCCCTGTGGCTCCCAATCTATAACTAGATCTTCTAAGTAATCCCATGAGAACAAGGCAACAGACAGTACGCAAGTGGGGAAACAGTGGCAATCAAAAATAGCTCAATAATGAATCAAATTAAAAAAAAAAGCTGGCAGCATGAACTTTCATAGTCTCCAAAAGCTCATGCTGCCAACTTCTTTCTTTCAGTTAGTCCCTGAGGTGCTACAAGATCTTTTTATATACTGATTTTACAGACTAACACAGCTATATCTTTGAATTAAATCAAGTAGCAGATAGTGGACTGAAAACAACAGAGCAGAGATAAAGGTACATGGGGACATGATAGCCATGGTGAATTACTGAACAGTGCAAATTTCTACAGACTTCAAAGGCAAAGGAAGGCTCTAAATTAACTGTCTATATATGTACATCAAAAAGAAATGTGGGGTGACAGATGAAGTGCATTACCATATACCACACCAACAATGGAGAGATGTTGTAGCAGGGCAGGTTCAAAGGTAGCAATGGGGGAAAGGAACTGGGGGGGGGGGGGGGGTGACTGCCATTTCCCATAGTTCAACTTTTTTCTCTAGAGTGGTGTGATGGTTTGTACCAATGTATTTTACCAGTTTCATTCCCTGTTTACACTGTCACTAGATGGTGACAGCATAGGGTTAAAAGTCAGTTCTATTTCAAAAGCAACCATATACTATTCCTGTCTGGCCATGGCAGTTAAGTGTAAGCAAGATAACAGTAATATCAACAAAAGAGGCCCAGCGAATTACAAAAAGAAGTGAGACTCCAGCCAGGTGTAATCCCTCATCAAAATAAGGTTTAGTCATGCTTGGTGGCAGGTAGCCAGTGGCCTTTAGTTCTGAGCAATTAAATTTGAGCCTTTGGAGGAAGATAAGGATCTCATATAAGGAAAACTGAGCAGAGAGTCAAATCGAAAGTTAGTGGTCACAGTGATTTGACTGGTTGGTAAGAAAGGTCCAATGAATTGTCTGGACCAAGGTAAGTAAAGAAAGCCTGGTGAGGGCTATAAGAACAGAGAAAAGACACCAGAACAGTAGTAGACCTCTCAAGAGCAACTGGCCCAGAGATATTGAGCTGAAGATGCTGCTGGCTGTATGCAGTCCTCAGGATGAATGCAATTACGTTATCTGACTATCTTCTAACTAAACACTGGCAATCTTCCAGACAGAGTTGTTGCTCTCTGATCAGAGCAAGATAATGTATGGAAATGTGTAATAATAACAATGTATGGACACATCTTTACAGAAGATATTTGGAAACAATACAGCAATATGAATATCTATAGAAATAATTAGAAGACTATAATGTCTATGATAAGCTAATTGTTCAGCCTCTACAATTTACCCAGGCAATGAGTTCACTACGCAAGGGGGGTGTAGAAATGTATAATATTGCTTGTAAAGGAAAATTGTAAAATCACTTGCTTATTCTCCCATTATAAAATTTCCTGAAATTCTAAATCTTAAGGGAACCTTAAGGGGAATCTGGATAAAAATGCTGTTCACCGCCTTCAAAAGCACAGGTGACCAAAACGGTAAACAAGAAAGAACTAAAAGTTGACTGTCAAAGAAGAACAAATCCTCAATAAAGCAATATGTGCAGGAGAACAACACCTCTTTTATTGGGCTCTGATATGTTCTTCAGCTACAAATCCTGTCATCTGCAACCATCATTCTCAGTAGCCTGGGATGATGGGGGCTTTAGCCTATCAACAACTAGTGGTCAAACCTGAAAAGGGCTACATGGCCCCTTGAAAAAGATAGCAGGATGGGTGCTATTGAGAATGCTTCTACCTTGTCATTTTGAGAGCTTGAGGTTAAAAAGAAATCCCTAAACCCAGGGCTCAGAAGGAACATGAGAGTTGGTGACTGTCACTTGGGTCATACTGAGGGAGTAGTGTTTCTCTCTCCAAGCACTAGGTTAAATGCTTTGTTTTGCTTCCTCACCACCTTTCCCACCCAGGTAGGAGGATGGAGGAACAAAGCAAAGCAACTCACCGCTGACATTTCCAGGGGCTCCTGAAGAAACAGCCAGTTTCCAGGCCTGACTCCTGCAGGTGGATTACATAGTGAAGTAATAGTTCATTATGCTAGTGGGTCATGCATCTGCTATGAAAGAGGTAGACAAAGTGTTTGCCATTGGGAAAATAAAGGCCTGTTACAGACTGCCAAAATAAAGCTGCTTCGGGTCTCTTTGCAGGTATGCTATTTAAATGATGCATGCATCCTAAGAATCCGAAAGCTTCACCAAAGCTGCACTCCAGTGCTTAGGAATGGAGTGTGGCTTTGGCGCGACCGCCGGACTCTTAGGACCCATGCATCATTTAAATAGCATACCTCCAAAGAGACCCGAAGCAGCTTTATTTTGGCAGTCTGTAACAGGCCAAAGTTGCTAGCTCTGAACAGACTATTGACTTCCAAGATGGGAGGTGGGTTCTTCAGAACCAGGGTGTTGGATGGGCAGGCCTGAGAAAAGGGCTGAGTGAGCCATTGCACCCATGACCTTTTCCTTCTGCAGTTGCTTCAGCAGTGGCATAGATATAATGGAATAAGTCTCAAACAAGATCTCTGACTCATTGTTCTGTACAACTTTGATGTGTAGCATATTTGTTAGTTATCTGTTCTGTTTCTCTCTATTGAAACATTTTATGTTGAAAATGTTAAGTTCCAAATATTTTGTGATACTGTGCTTTTAATTAAACAGGTTGTGTCCCAAAATATGAGAAATTCAATTAGTTGCTGAGTAAGTGACACCTATTCTTTCTGTTGGTTCAGTGTACACAAACTTTGTTTCATGCACAAAACTATTTAAAATACTCTATAAAGGTACTTTTAGACTATGTGTATAAAGTATATATGAAACATAATGAATTCTGTTTAGGCTTGGGACCCATTTCCAAGACATGTCATTACGTACGTATATGCAAATACGGGTATTTCAAAATCAAAATAAATAAATAAATAAATAAAAATTCAAAATCCAGAACACATCTGGTCCCAAGCATTTAGGATAACAGAGACTCAACTTGTATTTAACATTTTTGTGCTGCAGTTTGCTCAGAAAGCATTATAGGATGGGTTTATAGAAATATAACTAGTAATTTTTTAAAAGAAGTTTTAATATCTCAGAGGAGATAATGTCTAAAGCCACATCACCATGAGCACTAATGTAATATGATATAGACAGATAATGCTACTGATGTAGTTGATTTATAAGATGAATTTTCTGTACTCACTTTTATTGTACAGTATCTCCTTTTCATGAGTGAAGGTAAGAATTGCACAAACCTTTCTCCAGAGACAGGATAGAAATTTCAAATTGAGAACAGATGTGGTAGACTTGGATTTGAAACTACTCTGATCATTTTGTTTCTCTGCTCATTTTTGAATAGCACAACTTTATGGATTATTGAAAAATCCAAATAACATAGTCCTTAGTCTCACTAGCTACATTTTGGATACAATAGGCCTTTCCAGTGGAGATAAGTGGTCTAATTGTAAGCATGTCACATATTGCCTTGTGGCAACAAATTTTCTTCTAAAATAATTTCAGATTAATTTTTTAAACCTGATAAATTTTAATAATTCATTTTTAAAATGGCCTACAATATGTTAGAACAAATATTTAATATCTTTAATATACTTGATTATCTGTACTGACAATTTTGTTTTATTATACGTTGTGTGTGCGTGTTTTCTATTGTATTTTATATTCTTGGCATAGTTATGTTTTATTCTGTAACTGTTTGTAAAGCACCATGTACATAGATGGCATTAAATAAATAAATAAATAGATAGATAGATGATGATATGGAATAACACCATGGAACTAAAACAGACCCATTTTATACCTAGTCCACACATTTTTCCTTAGCTTCTTTAATCCTGAGGAAGAATGGAGAAATGCTTGTTATCGGTGAAACTAAAACCATGTCACTTACATAAAGAAGAGTGGAGACAGGGCAATTTGATCTGCAATACAGCTGAATCTCTTAACCACTATGCTATACCAACTCCACCATCACATGTTTTCCAAAACATGTCAAATTTAAGTTGGTTATTTAATGGTTTGACAACAAGAGGCAGCTGATTTAACCAAAAATTATATGATCTGATTTAGGCTTTAAAGAAATAGTGAACAATCCACTCTTAAACCAGAGGAACATTCAGTCCTGCCACTCAGAACAGTTCTAGATGAGGCTTTGATCATACCATCACATTTTTTCATTCACTTGATTTTATGAAGGGGTTCAGGCATTGTTTATCCCTCCTTGTAACCTTTCCTTGCTTTTCTACCCCTTTTGCCATATTTTTTCAAACTGTCAAAAATCTGTTAAGGAGAGAAAAGTGGAAAAGCTAATTAGTGACTTCTAATTGGTAGTTTTAGGGGTCTGAAAACCTTCTCACTTATTTCTGATCAAGTTCACTTGCAGGTAAGCCTTAATGGCTTTATTTTCTGTGCGTACAATAACAATCTTCTTAACATTGTATTTATGCAATATGCTACTCTCTTAGCTCACTAGAAATTTAAGTCAGAATTAAGGTTTAACTTATCTGGAGCCATATTTGCCTTGCGTTAAGGTGGTCAGGCAGCTAATGTGGGGCACTGTAGAAACTGGAAGAAGGCAAAGACTTGAAAAAACAGCTGTGAAAGAACTAGATAAGATCCTCATTAAATATCAATGTCAGAATAATCTGTGTCATAATATTTCTGATTATTATGTATGGTTGTGGAAGTTGGAAAGTGAAGAAAGCTGACAGGAAGAAAAGCAACTAATTTGAAATGATTTGCTAGAGCAGCTAGAGGTGAATTCTGTGGATACTATGGAGTTCTCAAAAAAAAAAATAAAAAAATGAATGGGCCCTAGGATGAATTAAGCTTGAACTCTCACTCAAAACCAACATCACTAATGCGAGGCTATGATATTTTGGGCATATCATGAGGTGATACAACTCACTGGAAAAGATGACAATGCTAAGCAAACTGGAAGGCAGTAGGAAAAGTGAAAGTCCACACTATGGTGAATTAATTTGATCAAGGAAATCATGGCCCTGAATTTGCACAGGACAGTTGATGACCAGCAGCTCTTCCACACTGCAAAAATGAATCAGTTTAACACCACTTTATCTAACATGGCTGTGGAATCCTGGGATTTGTAGTATGAATTCTGTAGGATAAAGTCATGACAGTAAAAATGGTTTCAAACTGCTTTATTTTTGTAGTGTGGATTCACTGCAGGTCTCCTGAAGATTAATTTATAGGCTTGCTGCAAGTCAAAGTAGACTCAAGGGCCTGATACAGATAGGCCAAAATAAAGCTGCTTCGAGTCACTTTGGAGGTATGGTGTTTCAATGATGCATGCGTCCTAAGAGTCCAGAAGCTGCACCAAAGCCACGTTCCAATCCTAAGGACTGGAATGCAGCTTTGGTGCAGCTTCCAGAGTCTTAGGACACATGCATCATTGAAACACCATACCTCCAAAGTGACTCGAAGCAGCTTTATTTTGGCCTGTCTGTATAGGGCCAATGAGAAACAACAATAGAGGTATTTAATTTTTTCAGAATGAGGGGGAAAAAACCTTTTGAAAACCTGGGAAGCCATCAAATGATGGTATTATGGGGAAGGGGGCATGGCCACCTGGGGAAGCCCAAAGCCTGGACTGGAATCCCAGGAAGGCCAGATCCAGTCACAGAATTTAAGGTTCTCCATACATCGTCTAAAGACTTTAAAAAAAACAATACTTTGTGTCTTTTGGGAGGGATAGATATAGGAGATTATTGCATTCACGTTAAAGTGACTTATCCCCAACAGGATAAAGTTGTGTTTAATTTTGAAAGCGAGTATTGTAACACTCAGCCATGGCTGGGCGAGTGCAAGCTGTATGCAGCCTGAATCCCAGCCACGCTTACCCAATGGCTTTTCAAAAATGGCAAAATCTTGTTTTTGAAAAGCAGCTGGATAACCACAGCTATGATCTGGGCTGCAGACGAGTTGTACTTGCCTGGCCGTGACTGAGTATGATAACACCTGCTTTTAAAATTAAATGCAATGTTTTAAAGTGAATGTGATAATCTCCATAGTTTTTAGTAATCATTGCTGTGGTTTTATTGTATTTTTTCTTGCATGCCACTTTCAAAGGGCTTACACCGAAAGCAGCAAGTAAACAATGTAAATAAAAATGAATAAATTGAACAAGAGTGCAGCTTAACTGAAAGAAATTTAGGCAGAACATTTTCGCACTGAACTATTGCTCATGAGAAGGAATTAGCAGTTGATGGGTGAGGAAATATCATTTGCCTGATGTGCCAGAATATCTTTGACTAGGCCTGTTGTTATCAGCCTCGCTTTACACAACCTCATGGCCAAGATATATTATCGGTGCTGGCTTTTTCTTACTCAGTTTGGTATTGTTTTGGTAGACAAGGAACATAAAACAAACACAGCCAGGCAGGGTGATCATGGCATAATACTGATAAGGAAGGCCAAGAAAATCAGCTTGTCATGGGATGGTTGTAAAATGCACCACAGAGTCACAAATCTGAACATGCAAATTACAACAGCTATTTTATCCAGCCTCTCTTCATTCTCCAGACATTGCAATTTTATTTTTATTGCATAGATGTGTTAATTTGGGCACCATATGTGCGCAGCTACATTTGCATCAGAAGCCAACACAATAGAAAACATAAGCACTAGAAAACGGAGTCTCAGGGAAAAAAAAATGTCTTGCCAGCAAGAACCATTAAACTGTAGAATAATCACCCAAGGGAGGAGGTGGGACAACAGCATCTGAATCACTGATAGCTAGATAGGACAAATCTGGGAAAATTTACTGAGGAGAGTAATCTTCCATTTGCATACAGGAGGACAAGCAATTTACTTGCTCTTTCCTAGCTCTCATTACTATCATTCTAAGACACTTTGCAAAATATCCAGTGTGGTATCTAGCCATGTAATATCTGGGAATCATTATGGAATGAAGCAAGAAATGTACCTTTCTCCCAAGTTGCACTGAATAATAGTGATGACTATCTGTTTGGCAGTACCATTGAGCACAACTATCCCTTTATTTCGAGTGGGTATGGCTTGAGGCAAAACATCCAGATGTTGTTGAATAATGAGTGTTGAACAAGGTTTTCCAAGAGATGTTTGAGTCTAAAAGAAGATTTAATTATTATCATTGTTTCTCAGTTTTCTTCCTGATTTACTTCAATTTATTGGATTTGGAAAAACAAAACAGAACAAACCCTACCCACCCACCCAAAGCTTAGGTCTGCATCTGAAAATTTCCCTTCAACACTCAATTCCAATTCAATAGGTTATTTATTTTTATTTTTTGCTCCAAGAAAATTGGTTTCTATAGTACCAAATAAAATTCTCATTTGGTTAGAGAGCATCTGTGAATGATAAGGGATACTTGCTCAGTGATACACTGACAGAATGTGTGAGGCAAGTCTCACTATCCTGTATATGTACTGTATACAGAGGCAAGTGCCACTATATTCAGTGGGGCTTATCCCAGGAAACTTTAAAAAGTTGCTGTTTGGCACTATATCTCCCAGTATCCCTCAGCCATCTCTCACCTCTAGGAGCGATTATTCAGATTTTAACTTTTCCAAGCTCAGCTCCCATGAGGGAGTGCTGGATTGAAGACAAAGTCTATGGAATTAATTTTCACTGCACAGCAGAAATGAAAGAGAAAAAAATAGAAGTGCCTGGTTTATGTGTATATTTAGGGAAATGGCTTCTATTTATCCCTTAGAATTATCCCCCAAAGATGTTGTAATATGTTTTAATTAACTTACAATTAGAGTTGTTATAGAAGCTGCATAAAAAGAATGATAATTCCACGGAGGGCAAAGTGTGGAAGAAACCTCACAGAAGTGGAAGATTGTACAGGATTGTCATTTCCAGCCATTTAAATCAAGGCTGAGAATTGTGTGCTCTTCTGGAATCTGGATGTTGTTGGACTGCAACTTCTAGCCAGTGCAGCCAATGATGAGGAAGGCCGGGTGCTGCAGTGTGGCAATATCTAGGAATAAATAGTTCCCATCTCCTTTAACTTAAGGCAAATTTTCACATATAGATGTACTCTGTTTTATTTAGTTTGTTCATCTGTCTGTGAAGGTTACAGACAGATTAACTATACAGTCATCCCTCCATATCCATGGATTCAACTATCCATGGCTTTAATATACTCCAAAAATATATAAATTCCAAAACGAAAACCCCAATTTTGCCATTTTATATAAGGCACACCATTTCATACATCATTATATTTAATGCAACTTGAGCATCAACGGATTTTGGTATCCATAAGGGGTCCAGGACCCAAACCCCAGCAGATACCAAGGGCCCACTGTATATATAGGAAATTTAATGTTGTCAGTTCATTTTGTCGAAATGACAAAACAAATATTGACCCTTCCAAATTAAGTCCTACATTTCCAAGTAGATAGAGGAGGATGTTTTTTGAGGGATAATCACAAGGTCTTTGCTATGAAAATATTTGCAGTTGCAAGGCAGTCACCAAGAATGTCTCCCTATATATTTGATGCCTTAGCTTGGCACACATGTGCAATTTAGAAGAGGATATCCTCAGTTTGTCTGAGAAATGAGAATAGGTTTAGAAGAGGTAGGAATCTCTTTGATATGCCGGACTCAAGCTTTAAGGAGCTTTATAGATCAAAGTCAGTTCCATGTATTGCATATGATCCACTGTTAAAAGAAGATGAAGAAGATTTTAGCCCATCTTGGTGCTGAATATTGAATTTGAAAAAAGTGAACTGTTTAGTTACAAAACAGATTTTAAAAAGTGTTTGGAGAGGACAAAGTATGTGCAAAATAGGAAGACATTTTGTCCAAATCACACAGAAAGCAATGTGTTTAGATAATAGCAAAAGAGTAGAATGTCTACTCATATTAATTGTTTAAGTCTGGGAGGAAGTAAAAACAAATTTGGGAGGAAAATTATTTAACATTACTTTTACCTCATGAAAACTAATTTATTAAGTCCACCAGAATTTTAACAGTAGATGAAATATGGAGTAAAACTAATCCTGTGGAATCAAAGAGTGACAAAAACCATTTCTTCACGTATTATTCAAATGCAAGCTTCCTTCAGCCAGGCAAAAGTTCAAGAAAGCAAAGCTGTGAAGCTTGTAACATTAGCATAGTGGCAGCAAACATGTTTTGTGTCCAGAGTGATCCAAATCCAATCCCTGGCATTAAAAAGGTATAGTAGGAAGTGAAGAAAAAGATATCGGCCTGATATTCTGGAAAGTGCTGCTATCAAGAGCAGATAATAGTGAGCAATATGGATAAATCGTCTAATCTTGTAGTGGGCTTTCTACCTGACTTGGGGACTGAACTTGGCTTTGCATTACAATAATAAAAATGGTGTGTAACTTGCAAGCACAAACCATAACTTTATCAAACTGAATATAAGCATGTAGAGACTGAGAGAAGTATGGGAAGTTGTGGAATGTTCTTGGTTTTCTAAATCATGCTTTGAGTATTTTATATCTAAACAGGTCTGGTCTTACCATGAGGCAGAGTGAGTCAACCACCTTGGACAGCAGAGTTTAGGAGTTACGGTGTGAGCCAAGGTACAAACATTATTTTGTGAGGCTGGTACACACTTGTTAAACAGCCCCCCCCCTTCGCACACTGTTATGATAATCCCTCATCCCCAAAATAATTTCAGCTATAAAAAAATTGCTCTGATTTTGAAAATTACTGTTCCATATTCTAAATCTCTGGGGGAAAAATGTCTGGCTTTGTTGTTTTTAGCAGTAACAATCAGCCTTACAACCCTATAAGTCTACTAACTCTTTTGTAAGTGTTTATTATTGATGGGATTGTTTTGTCAATGTCTTGGGTTTCTTTAATTACAGTGAAACCTTGGTATCTGCTGTGGTTGGGTTCCAAGACCCACTGTGAACACCAAAATCCATAGATGCTCAAATCCCATTACATAGAGTGGCATAGTAAAATAGCGTCCCTTATATAAAATAACAAAATCAAAGTTTGCTTTTTTGAATCCATTTATTTTTAAATATTTTCAAGCCATGGATGGTTGAATCTATGAATACAAAATCCATGGATGTGGAGGACTGACTGTATTTTAATGGACTAAAGTGGCTGTAAATGTTAAAGCTTTATGTTTCTGGTCTTTTTTTATTGCAGAATCATTAATTACCCTGCCCCCCTTCCATTTCTCTTGCGAGCTCACACCCAAAAGACAAGATGTCTAGATGGCTTAACCATTTGTGCATCACCATAGAACACCTGCAGTTGTTGATGAGTACCAGCTTACTGAAACTTCTTTCAGTTTCTGCTAGTGACTGGTAATGTGAAAAAAAATCAGTACGACATGTGCACTTCACTTAAAATTAGTTTACATTTGTTTCTGGAAATGTCATTTAATAATTTAAAATAATTGAGTGTATTTGCTTTTCCAGAAGTAGACCTCGAGTTCCCCCCCCCCTTTAATATTTTTAAAGAAAATTCTCAGAAAGATCTGTAGAACATTTGCAAAATAGACATTTAGATATTTCTTCTGGTTCCCCAGGTTCTGCCTAGTGTGATATATTTTAGGATTTAATTGAATGTAAAACAAATGTTACTGGTTGTTTTAAATCTATGTTATAATGTACAGATATCATTGTCTAACATTGCATTGAGACCGTATGAATTAGGAAATATTCATTTGTGAAGTTGAAGGCTTTCATGGCAAACATAGTTTTCTTTGGGTTTTTTAGGCTATAATAATAATAATAATAATAAAATTTTATTTGTATACCGCCCTTCTGAAAATCAGGGCGGTGAACAGCATCTAATAACAATACATACATATACATTAAAACAATTCAATAAAAACAATAAAATTAACATGCCGGCCTACAGTGCTGACGAGGGGGGGGGGAGAGTTGCTGGTCAGGGGTAGGCTTGTTCGAATAGATGGATTTTTAGCCCCTTCCTAAATTGGGCTAGGGAGGTGGCTGAGCGGAGCTCGAAGGGCAGCGCGTTCCAGAGGTTTGGGGCTAAGATGGAGAAAGCCCTCCTAGAGGTGGAATTATATTTCACCTCTGGAACTCTTAGCAGTAGCTGCCCTGAAGATCGAAGTGCGTGGGGCGGATTGTACGGAGAGAGGCGGTCCTCCAGGTACCCTGGGCCCAAGCCATTTAGGGCTTTATAGGTGATTACCAACACCTTGTATTGCGCCCGGAAGCGAATAGGCAGCCAATGTAAGTCTTTAAGGACAGGTGTTATATG
Source organism: Sceloporus undulatus (assembly GCF_019175285.1). NCBI lineage: Eukaryota > Metazoa > Chordata > Lepidosauria > Squamata > Phrynosomatidae > Sceloporus > Sceloporus undulatus. The sequence goes on from NC_056525.1 coordinate 173,237,620, forward strand.
ACTGGCCCTGGCAGTGCCAGTGACCAGACGGGCTGCCATATTCTGCACAAGTTGCAGCTTCCGAGTATGGTACAAGGGTTGCCCCATGTAGAGCGCATTGCAGAAATCCAACCTAGAGGTTACCAGGGCGTGTACAACAGTTTCAAGGTCTCCCCGGTCGAGGTAGGGACACAGTTGGCGTATCAGCCGAAGCTGATAACAGGTGCTCCTGACCGTCGCATCCACCTGAGATGTAAGGTGGAGCGACGAGTCCAGGAGCACCCCCAAGCTGCGTACAGAGTCCTTCACGGAAAGCGTGATTCCGTTCAGGACAGGTGGAACCACCGCCAGCCCCGGACCGGGGGAACCTATCACCAGTACTTCCGTCTTCTCTGGATTCAGGCTGAGTCTGTTGTCCCTCATCCAGCCCATTACCGACTCCAGACAGGCCACGAGAGGAGAGACGCTAATCCCGGTCACTGCATCAGTCGGAGACATAGAGAAGACTATTTGGGTGTCATCAGCGTACTGATAACACCGCGCCCCATGTCTCCGGATGATCTCTCCCAGCGGTTTCATGTAAATGTTGAAAAGCATGGGAGACAGAATGGCTCCTTGAGGGACCCCAGATGTAAGGGCCCTCTCATCGGAGCGCACGTCTCCCAGCTGCACTATCTGGGACCTCCCGGAGAGGTAGGACCGGAACCACTGGAGCGCAGTGCCCCCGATTCCCACCTCCGCCAGGCGTCCCAGAAGGATACCATGGTCTATGGTATCGAAAGCCGCTGAGATGTCCAAGAGCACTAACAGGGACACGTTTCCCCTGTCCATGCCCAGACAGAGATCATCGACCAAGGCGACCATAGCAGTCTCAACCCCGTAACCCGCCCGAAAGCCAGTTTGAAATGGGTCTAGATATTCCGCTTCATCCAAGATCGATTGAAGTTGGATTGCAACTGCCCGCTCGATCACCTTCCCCAGAAATGGCAATAGCGAGATTGGCCGATAATTATTGTGCAACAGGGGGTCGAGGGAGGGCTTTTTTAAATAAAGGTTTTACTATGGCCAATTTCAGGTTTGTTGGAAATTGCCCATCCCTCAATGAGGTGTTAATAATCTGCTGTAACAATAAAGTTACAGCTGGGCCCCCCTGTGCCGCTAGCCATGAGGGACAGGGATCGAGAGAGCATGTTGTCTTCCTAACACTTCCAAGGATCTTGTCCACATCCTCGGTACTGACAGACTCAAACTGATCCAGCCTAACCAAGTTCACGGATGCCCTGGATATCTCTACTCTAGGTTCTGCTCTAAGGCTGGCCTCAAGACCTTCGCTTATCCAAGAGATTTTATCCGCGAAGAAGTTGTTAAATTGGTCGCAGCAGGCCTTAGAAGGTTCAAGGATCTGGTTCAGGGCAGGAGGGAGCTGAGTTAGCTCCCTCACTACCCTGAACAACTCTGCCGGACGCGACTCCGCGGACGCGACACGTGCAGCATAGAACGGGTTCTTAGCTGCACGAATCGCCTCTCCATAGTCCTTCAAAAGATGGTCTAGGAGAGTCTTGTCGGATAAGCGCTGGTGTTTCCGCCAGCGGTGCTCTAGCCGTCGCAGGACCCGCTTCCTCGCCCGTGGCCACATTCTGGAAAAATTTATTCCTGATGTTTTGCCTGCATCTGTGGCTGGCATCTTGAGAGCCACAGAGTTCTGAAGATGCCAGCCACCAATGCAGGTGAAACATCAGGAATAAATTCTTCCAGAACATGGCCACATAGCCTGGAAAACCCACAGAAAAATACTCATTTGCTTGCAAATCTTGTCAGCAGAAGCAGCTAACCTTGCTCTCACTGTCTTATAATACTTGGCTTTTGCCATCCCCCCTAAGATGTTCCTCCCTCCTGCCTAGACAAAAGAAATTGGGACTCATAGAATATGCCATGTTAGAGAAGAAGTGATATCGCAGTTTCACAAACTAACTGCACATGCTGCTCTCACTGTGGTAGAAGAAGGCCTTATACTGGGGCCAGGCAAGGAGATCCATCTGTAACAATTTTGCTGAGACTGCTCAAACTCTCCTTCTGACTGGCTCCAGCAAATCTCACAAGATATGTGGAATACATATATATAAATATGGTGGGGGTTACAAACATTCTCAGGCAGAACCTACAGTTCATTCTAATTTTTTTTCTTCATTTGAATCACTTGGTCCCAGTAAAATGTACCCCATTACAGTCAGCCTTCCAATAGTTCTTTCAGAATCCTCCTCTCCTTTCTTCTGTTTTGGGTTGAATCCATATCAGCAAAATAATCCAGATCCAGTTCTCCGTATTTTGACCAGATTTGACCCTTTTAACACCACACTGACATATAAAAATCCAGAATCAAATTGTTTGTTTGTGTGTATTGTGTATCCATTGTATTGTATATACTGATAGACATACATTTCCCCTGCCAAATTCAAATCAGTACATGCTTTCTACTCATTCCCAGCATGCATAAACCTATCAACGAACAGCCTTTCTTGTTTTTCCCTCAGTCTTATCACCCACCTTGCACTCTCATTGGATAGCTCCAATCCCCTTTCCCCCCTTATGCCCCATTGACGAGTAAGCAAGGAAAATTTAAATGTCTCCTGACCAACACACACACACACACACACACACACACACACACACAGAGGACACAGTGAGAGTGGTGTGTGGGTATCTGGGACAAACAGAGGGAACAGGACAGGAGAAGGAAAGAGCCTGGGTGGATGGTCTGGATAAAGCCTTTTGCCATGAGCTGGTTGACATCAGAGCAATGATGCAAGGTCTTCACTGGCAAGGAGGTAGCAGCCCCAAAGAAAAGGAGAAAGGAAAAAAAAATGAAATGTTTGGTCTGCTGTCCCCACCTTACAGAGCCCAGCCATGAGACAGTATGGGGGTAGATTGTACATGGGTGGATCTAGACTAGGTTCTTTTAAGTCAGAGGAAGGATGTTTTATGTAGACCGAAACGACTATCTTCCCCCTTTCCTCCTCTTATTCCAATGGTGAATGAATGAATGCCAGTCTGATTTCTTCCCAGCAACCAAATTTAATAAAAGGTAACACATACACTCCAGCGAGCAGAGACATAAAATAAACATTTAAAAAAATGGTGACAGCACTTGGCATATGGGGGATGCCACCCACCAATCTGTCTTGCCCCACAACTATACCCTGTCCCTGGTCCAACAGGACACATGTTTCTAGAAACTGCATAGTAAAAAGTGAGTTTTTCTAAATCACACTAGAGCCTAAAAGAAGTCATTCACTGTAAAAGTGGCCATACATTGTGTGTTCCAGCAGCACCAGAATCTAGGTGGGTATGGATTTTTTGGCTGCTGTGGATTCAGCCCTGGACAGCATGAATGTGTCAGCCTTGTACACAGCCTATCCTGTTGCAATTAACTGGCTTGCCTCTTTCTGATGGGAGGGCCCACCACATTGGCAGGGGTGAATTAAGTTTCAATTGCCTATCCAATCCACTTTTGCATATGTAATGAAGGTGTGTATCATCTTGTCATTTGCTCAGGTAGCAAAGAGCCTTACTTTATTTTATTTATATCCCACCTTTCTCTCGGCACAGGATCCAAGACAGCATATAACATTTTAAAAGCAGATTACAATTTAAAAAATGTTAATACAAAAGTTACAACACAAACTAAATTTCTGTTGTTGAAAAACACAAATTAAAATAGATAAAACCAGCATTAAAAGCCAGTTGAAATCCTCATTAAAAGATGCTTTAAAACATAATAAAATAAAAACATCTCCCCATTAAAAGCTTTATCTGCTGCATACACTAAAAACCAAACATTCTCGTAAAATAAAAAGTCTTTACCTGCTAGTGGAAACACAGCAAGGAGGGGGTCAATCGGACCTCCTGGACCTGTTATTTCAGCCTTGTATCCAGACCAACAAATTATGGCTCCTGGGAGATCATTGTGATAGGATAAACTTCCAGATGGTTTCATTACTGAGACCCCACTGAAATGAAGAAGTGTGGTCTTGCACAATTCTTTATTCAACTTTCAGGGTGTTCCTGGCAAAATTTACATATGTGCCCATTGGGCTGTTTAACACTATATACACACACACACACACACACACACTCATGAAATGTCTCGGCAGTAGTCCAACACAACTTTGCAAAACCATGTACCACATGGATATACAGCCAGGGAGCAGAGACTAGTTGGCTCCTTCTCACGAGTATACATGGTGGACTTCCCATCAAATGACTGCTGCAAAACCTACGGGGTTCAATTTCTTTTGAATAATTGATTGCCAAAAATAACATGTAGCATTTTTTTAAAAAATTGTTAATTTAAAAATTTACACATGGAGGAGTAGGTAAGTAGTTGTCTTGAAAGAAACAGGCAATATCCAATTTCGAATCACCCAAAAGAAAGTGGGCATCTCCTTGGATCTCCCATGATGCTTCCTTCCAGCCTGCTGCTGCAATGCATACCCCCCTTCCTTTCACCTGGTCCACTTCATCACAGCAGTTGCTCTTATGGCCTCAGGGTACAGTGTGTTTCATTGGAGTTTATCACACGGGATGGGAGGTTCTCAATTTCGAAAGAGAAAATAGAGAGGTCAATTCCAAAAATTCACACAATTTCATGATTATTTATCACACCTTAAATTCGCTGTAATGGCCTCCCTGAACGCGACCCAGATTCTGTGCAAAGTAAGCCATCACATTGGTGGGTTCTTAATTGCAAATTGGCACTCTTGCACATGGGTGGGAAGAATGGTTGAAAGAACATGCTCTATTCACATTAAAACAAGCATATATTCACTCTTGTCATGTTAAAACATGAATATAATGGTTATCCAATAGCTCCCGGTCCATGCCTCTTAATTAGCAGGCAGCAGACCCCCCTCAGCAATGCAGAAGGACAAGCGGAAACAAAATTGAAGCGGAATTGCAGCATGGCTTCATGGCAACCCCCCCTTCCGGATGGGGGAGGGGGGAAACTAGGACCAAAGGAGACATGTATATCACACCAAACAACAGCGCACTGAGTGTGAAGTTGCCTAGGAATAGGGTTTGTGACTTCACTAGTTCACTGAATTTACTTAACTGTGGATTGACGCATGATTGCGTTCGGACTGTCAGCAATTGCGTGTGGTAACCTTTTGCGCTATAACGTGAATACGCATGATTGTGTTCAGGATGACACTGGATTATACTTCCAATTTCAGTCGTGTGATATCTTCCATAGTCACCGATCGCCAAAGATAATTTTAGAAATACCTCTTGTCCAAAACAACCACTGAGGAAACATTTTGAGTATCAACTTCTTATCACTGACAGTGTGTATGTTGGCAGCCATGGGCAAAGTCTGACTCACCACAATGAAGATATTGTGTTACATGATACCCACACACGACCCACAAGATGAATAACAACTGGTGTAAGTAGATGAGTGATTTAAGAAAATGGAATAGAAGAAGGATTAAACCCCCTCCCTAAACCATATTTGCAATCTAAATCAAGTCCCTTTCCCTTGTATCTACTTTTAAATTACAGGAGAGTCTGTGTACGAATCCTCTTTGTGGTATCTAATCTAGCTCAGCATTGCTCTTTGTGCCAGGCATGGTCAAGAGCTAAGCAGGATCAGTCAGGGGCCAAACAGCAGAAAGGATGGCCAGCCATATCTTTTCCTTTTTACAGAGTTTGAAAATCTTACATTTTAAAAATGTTTTTGCCCTCTTGGGCTGCATCCACACTGCAGAAATAATCCAGGTTGACACAATTTTAACTGTCATGGCTCAATGCTTGAATTTTTATTTGTTATGGCACCAGAACTCTCTGCCAGAGAAGGGCAAATGTCTCACAAAACTGCAGTTCCTAGAATTCCATAGCAATCAGCCATGGCAGTTAAAGTGATGTAAAACTGGATTATTTTGGCAGATGCAGGTTTAGAGGTAACTTTTCCAGGATGTGTTTCTGAATACAGAGGACCAATTGCAATAGAGGTTGCCACATCTTGTTCTTTACAAATTTTGTGGCTTTAACAGCAGAAAGACAGGCATAAATTTAACAGGTACAGCTTATCAGGACATGGACTGAGAATGGAGGATATCACATGACTGAAATTGGAAGTATAATCCAGTATCATTCTGAATGCAACCATGCGTATTCATGTTATTGCACGAAAGGTTACCACACACGATTGCTGGCAGTCCGAACGCACTCCAAACGCAATCATGCATCAATCCACAGTTAAGTAAATTTGGTGAACTAGCAAAGTCACAAACCCTATTCCTAGGCAACTTTGCACTCAGTGCGCTGTTGTTTGGTGTGATGTGCATGTCTCCTTTGGTCCTGGTTTCTCCCCCCCCCCCCAATCTGGAAGGGGGGTTCCCATGAAGCCACGCTTCAATTCCGCTTCAATTTTGCTTCTACTTGTCCTTCAGCATGGACTGGGAGCTATTGGATAACCATTATATTCACGTTTTAACATGACAAGAGTGAATATATGCTTGTTTTAATGTGAATAGAGCATGTTCTTTCAACCATTCCTCCCGGCCCCCCTCCAACCTCTTTTGTAAATTGTGGGGTTCCTTGGTTCCTCTCTCTCACTCACCTAAATATGCTATGCTCCAGTCATCTGGAGTCTCATTGAGCATGCGCAAGGGTGCCAATTTGCAATTAAGAACCCACCAATGTGATGGTTTACTTTGCACAGAATTTGGGTCGTGTTCGGAGAGGCCAGTACAGCAAATTTAAGGTGTGATAATTGCGTGAATTTCAAATTGACCTTGCTCTCTTCTCTTTCAAAATTGAGAGCATCCCATCCCATTTGATAAACTCCAACAATAGGGGAAGATGCACAAATTGCTGTCTCTCTGGTTGGCAAATATATAGAGGAAATCAATCCTGTTTGTAAATGAACAAGAAATACCCACTAACTTGTGAAATGAAGCACACATCTGACTGTTAGCAAATTAGTTCTTGGACTGAAGGGTACAATAAAATAAAAAGTAGGCAGGTAAAGCACAGGAAAAAGTATAATTTTAAATACTGCTTGTTGATTAAGCATAAAATGTAAAAGATAAGTATCTTGACTTCTGTTTCTCTCTTCAGTCTTTATTCTTCCAGAAACCAAATAGTCTGAGAGCCCTTAATGTTTTATCAAGTAGGATATTCAACAGTCAGTACCAAATCTTTTTTTTTTTTGGGGGGGGGGGGGAGTGAACATATTTGCAAACACCAGATGAAAAATATAATATAAATAGATTAGATTCAGCCTTCAGTAGTGAGAAGGCCGAATATTTGATGCGCTTATTTTTTTTAAATTAATGCTTTCTTTCTGAGATGAGATCTTTGGGCACTAAGTAGTCAAATGAGAGTATAGCCTTCAGTGTTCCCAATGTAAAAGAAGCAAATGTGGGCATAAATCCAAATAGATTCATAGTCCATCTAGACCCAACTAGAGTAGATCCACTGATTTATTCATTTACATAAGTATTGACTCATTCTGCAGTTGTTTCAGTGACTGTACTCTTTCTGGTTGGAATTAGCAATTAGAATTAGTCTTTGTTCAGTAACTGCAGTTAGTGCAAAATGCATCTCCTTTAGGGTACCACAGAGTATCAGTTCTGAAATAATTTACCTGCATATTTCTAGACACAATTGTGATGGTTTTAACTCTTATCCTCCAACATTTCACATATGAAAATCAGGACAAATGTGGCCAAGCAACATCAGACTGTGGTCATGAGGACAAAATATAAATAGGAGGGATGGGAGAGAGAAAAGGGAATGTGGCAGCACCTTTAAGATTAACTGATTTTTATTTTAGCATGAGTTTTCTGGGCTATAAACTCATTTCTGCAGACACAGTACAGAGTGATATTAAAGCCTTGGGTTATAAAGCATATTTACAGAAGTGGCAGCATTGCCTAAGTGCAAAGGGTGCAGACTGCACCAGGTAACACCCCACAGGAGGTCCTTCTGCTGCAGCGGAGGGGCAAGTGTCCCCCCTGTGGTTTCATCACCACCCAGCTCCTGCCCAGGGAGGGAGCCAGGTTTGTGTTGAAGCCATGAGGGGCAAACAGCAGGGGGGGGGGAATCTGGGCAGGTCGCTACTGCTCCCCGCCTAGTAGTCCCCTTGCACCAGGCATCACCAAGCCTGGAGACACCACTGCACAATGGCATAGGGTGGGATAGACTATAAAGGAATCTAGAAAGCTGCACTAAAGGACATTGTTAATTAATTTTTCTGGTGCATAAAAAGACCCCCTTTTACTACAGTCTCCTACAGTTCAACCACACAACAATGACAATGTCATGTGGGAGAGGGGAATCAAACATGCGGTTATCATGTTATCCTACTGCTTTGATGACCATGAGCAATAAGGTCCAACAGTCAATTCTCCTGGGTTCAAAATTCTAAGAAGATTCCTTTTGTTATATGTGCAGTAGCTAGGACCCTTGTATTAATATATATAGTGTGCCATGAAGCCACTGTCTTTGTTCATACTTCTGTTAATCGACTGGAATTTGTGAATATAGTTCAATTCAGCTTTCTCTTTCTATTCATCCTTTGTAATTTCTTTGATCAAAGATCACAAGCTGTAAATTCCATTCTGTATGTCCATGCAGGCTGAAATGTTCTGCAACTAGGTTTTGTATACTGCCATTTCTAATGTCAGATTTGTGTCCATTACTTTGGCCACATCATGAGAAGGCATAACTCAGTGGAAAAGACAATATTGCTAGGAAGGGTGGAGGGAAGCAGAAAGAGAGGAAACCTGTATGCTAGATGGATGGACTCTATTAAGGAAGTCACAGGTATGAATTTACAGGAACTATGTAGAGCAGTGGAAAATAGGGTGTCTTAGAGTTGCCACATCCACAGGGTTGCCACGAGCTGAGATTGATTCAATGGCCTGTTACAGACTGCCAAAATAAAGCTGATTCGGGTCTCTTTGGAGGTATGCTATTTAAATGATGCATGGGTCCTAAGAGTCCAGAGGTCGCGCCAAAGCCACACTCCATTCCTAAGCACTGGAGTGCAGCTTTGGTGCAGCTTCCAGATTCTTAGGATGCACGCATCATTTAAACAGCATACCTCCAAAGAGACCCGAAGCAGCTTTATTTTGGCAGTCTGTAACAGGCCAATGGCAGTTAACAACAACAAAAATCCTCTTGCATAGAGACTGTCCTATTTGTGCAAAGCAGAGTGTAACAGAGCATTGCTGGCATAAAATGACATATAGTATATCACATTGGAGGAACAGCAAGTAAATGTACTTGCTAGATGTTAGCAAAGATTATTAAAGATGAAGCACATACAAGCTATGAGAGCTGCAGCAGTTTGCTTTTGCCTGTGTTTCCAGGGTAAGGCAAGATTATGACCCCTCCTGCCCTCTCCCCACTGCTAGGTTAACTGAGTACAGACTGTTTTTGTATGTTGAAAGTTTGCAACAACTGAAGTAAGCTAAAGAAAGGGGAAAATTGGGAAGGAGAGCATGAAGGTCAGAGTTTTTACAAACATCTGAACAGTGGGATGAGCAAGGATTAATCAGGGCATTTGCCCAGCCAGGACAATTGGAAGGTATCATCACAATGTTTTTATATTGTAAATAATTTAATTTAGTTTTATAATCAGGGATGGGTGGTTGGGGGGATTAATTTTAACTAGATTTGATATGTAATACACTGTTTTTAGATGTTGTAACTCGCCTTGATTTCCCATGAAAAGGCAGGCTATAAATCATCATCATCATCATCATCATCATCATCATCTTAACCAGACAGAACTGGGCCTACTGTTCCAAACAATAACCATTACAAATGGTGACTATCCCAAGGTCATCCAATGAGTTTGATGGGTCAGTGGGAACTAGAACCTGGATCTCCTATGGTCCATTACAACACTTTAGCTCCCTACACCAGGCAGTCTTGCTGTGGTGTTTACTGTTTAAAGCATTTCACCTACATTACAGGGGAGGGGCAAGGGAAGGAAAGAGCTATCAACATTCAGGCACAAAAATGCCCACAGTTCCAGGCCCTGCATTTAAACCTCAAGCATATTTGTAACATCTGATGACACTTTACCTTTATAATATTGTAATTTACCAGAGATGGCTCTTAACATGCAAATATGTGACTGCTCTTGTGATGAGACGTATCTTGCAGAGTGCCCTGTATCTGGTGTGATAAAGGTAATCTACATAATGTACGAAGAGTTAGAGCTTTATTACTAATTGCTGTCTTAGCATCAAGCAATAGTTAATTACAGAGCAAAGAGCAGCTGTGTCTTCTGCTGCTCCTTCCAGGCTGCACAAGAATGCTGCCTAATGGATGCCAGTTCTTCCCTTGATGACTGCAGTGTCAACTGATGACATATACAGTCGGCCCTCCACATCCATGGATTCAACCATCTACAGCTTGAAAATATTATATGATTTTGCCATTTTATATAGGGGACACCATTTTACTACACCATTATTTTTAATGGGACTTAAGCATCCAAGGACTTTGATAAAGGGGAGTGACCTGGAACTAAATCCTACAGGATACCAAGTCAAAACCTATAGGCAGAGCTTTCACATTGACTCAAATACAGTGCTTTTCAGTGCAAGCAGTTCACATGTTACATTAAAGACAAGATATCAATAAATGGTGTGAACTTAGGCGAAATGTGCTTTCATTGCATCTAAAATGAATCAAACTCCATCACTATATGGGAACCTACTATAGGCACTGTTTTCAGAAAAAGCGGATCAGCCTAAGACAAGATGGCTCCCCATCTTTTATTCTTTGCACTGGGTGACACCCCAGAAAAGGCGTGACATCCAGCTGGGCCCTTTTCCCACTGTGGGGTAGGAAGGAGTAAGCACACCCCTCTTGGCTTTGCCATAGTGGTGGAGATCTCCTCAGAAGGAGGCCTTGGAGACCAAGCATGCCTCTCCTGGCTTTGTTACAGTTCTGATGGTCTTCTCTAGAGCCTTGGAGGCTACCCTCCTGGCAGCCCCCCTGCACTGGGTGACACCAGGGGTAGAGATGCCACTGAATATATGGCAATTTGCTTCTGCTCCTCACCATTAGAATCTGCTGCCAGAGATGCCACAGGGCTTTGGGTTATTGTTATGTTCAAATGCACCTACCATCTCTCTTGAGTACCTAGTGCAGAGGATACATGACCAGGAAAGGGAACTGGGTTCATGTTCTGCTTGTGAACTTCCTAAGACTATGGTGGCAAAGCTATGGCATGTGTACCAGAGATGGCATGGGAAGCCATTTTTCAGGGCATGCAGAGGGCAGGGAAGGCTTGGGAGGGTGGGGAAAGAAGTCCTGCCCTGGATGTCCAGCTCCGGAGGGTAGAAAACCTGCCCTGGAAATCCAAACCCTCTGGAACACCTTTTAGTTTGGGCACTAGGTCTCTAAAAGGTTCACCATCACTGTCCTAAGATATCTGGTTGGCCATTGTTATTAGAAATAGATAAATTAAATAGTTTATACTGATCCAGAAAGATTATCCTGTGGACGATTTGAATCTTCAGGCTTGTGATCTGCAGATTATATCGTCCGTGGATCACCATGACCTATATTGTTCATTGGCAGTATATACATATGGATATACTGATGAATCTGTGAACATATCATCCCAATTAAATAATATGGGGCATGACCCACCTGTGTTTTTTGCTATCTGCAGAGGGGAGGCAGAACTAAACCTCCACAGATGGGAAGGGTCTTCTGTAGTTATGCTCCTATATATTCTGCCTATATAGCATGTCAGCCTTCCCCATAAACATTATGTAAGTACTATTCCTTCTCTATGTAAACTTATTTTCACTTACTCCCATTTCCATATTTAATACATTTTGGACTAATACATAGTTATTCCAAGGGCTGTATGTATAAAGTTGTTAACATGTGTTGTCTTGAAAAAAAGACCAGATCAGCTGAACAACTGAATACACACTTTAATGTCTTCATATCCACAAATTGTATAGCTTTTAACAATTAGTATTTCTTTATGTTTGGCTAGGTCCTGTGCTAGCAATTTATGCCTTCAGCTACAAAATGGAAGCTCTCTTTAGTTCCAGGCTAGCGTTAAGAAAAACAGAGTTATTAAAGACTGACATTTTAGAATAAAACAAAAAGTACTTCAAATCCTTCAGGTTCAAGTTACAGATTGGTGTTCACTTATCTTGTGTAGTCTTCATAGCTTTCAAGAAAATTAAACAGAATCATTAAAACAAACCTTGGAAGCTCAAGAAATGTTCTGTATCCCAGAGGAAAATAAGTTTCCACATGACTTATGGGCCATTTGGGCTCAATTGAATTTAATGGGTTTCAGCTGTACCTTCACAGCGGCTTTGCATAGCATGTTGAAGGCGAAGCTGATACAGGCTGACTCCATTTTAGTTTCTTTTGAGGGGGGAAAAGACTTGTAGAATGGAGCTGGATGTTTCAAAATGTATGGCTTCTGACTGCTTAAGAAATGTGTGTGGAGGAACCAGCGAAATGAAAAGAAACTCTTACCATATTGTCCTGTAACTCAAATATTATCTGCTACACTTGAATATCTGAAAAAGCAAAGTATATCTGAGGTATCTATCAGTTTGGAATGTGGGATCAATCTTTCTTTTGAGCTTTTCTATAGAGGAAGGGAGAGCTTAATTTTAAGAAGACAGATTGAGTTCTGAGAAAATCAGTCTGCAACCGGAATAGTTTCTTGATGGGTTATCTGGTTTTTGAAAAGTAGGAGTTCAAACATTTCTAAGTGTATCTGCTGATTGCTGGCTATCTCAGAACAGCTATCTGATGGTTTTGAACTGTTTTCATTGAACTGAGAAGTAATCACCAACTCAGCCAGACCTGAGATGGAGAAAGGAGGAGCCAGAATACAACCCAGGCTATAGGATCCTGACATGCTAGCACTATGATTCCACTTTTACTGCCATAGCAACGTCCTAGAAAATCCTGGGATTTTTTTTTTTTAGTACTTTACTAAACTATAACCCCATGGATTTCATAGAAAGTTCCCATGGCAGTTAAAGCATAGCATTATAATTGTATAGTGTGAAAGGGCCCCTGGAAAATGGGCTGGATAACATGATTGCTGTTGTGTGCTGTGCTGCCCAGATGAAGGGTTGTGTCTCCAGATATTGTTGGATTTCAGCTCCCAGGAAGCGTGCAGGGGTGTGATCATCTCCCCCCCCCCCCCCATCGCGCTATTAACAGGATTTAATGGTGATTTAATGATGGGAGGAGGATGCTTGCCTCCCATGTGATAAAGTCCAGTGTCCCTTCCTCCACCTTTTCCACTTCCTTATTTATTTATTCATTTTTTTTGTGTAGTTCTGGAGCTCTTCAGCCTTCAGAACCTAAAACTTTTTTAAAAAAACTTTTAAAAGCTTAAATTGTGGCTGCAAAGATCACGAACTGTGTAGTAAATGTTGGGTAGGGCATAAGGGTGAGAGGAGGGTTAAGGGAGAGAGCAGGAAGAGAGCATGATGGGGGCAGAAGCCCCAGTTGTGCAAACAAAAGAAGTGCAGTAGTGGCTGCTCTACAAACAGTATGTTACTGTTTTATTTCTGTGACTGCAGCGAAAAAGGGGTTGGTGTAATAACCACCTAGTACTCTCTGGCTGAAATTCTAAATGTCCCTCATTAAACTCCAAATCCCAGGATTCCATAGCGCTGAGCTATAGCAGTCAACGTGGAATCATATCACTATAACTGAGTAGTAGTTACCTTGAACTCCATTTTGGGAGAATGGTAGGATATAAATCCAGCAAAACAAATATATAGTGTGAAAGGGACACCAGTCAATTAACTTTAAAACTTTATTTTTTAAAATCATTTTTAATGCGTTTCATTGCAAATCATGTAATAGCCCCAAGGAAGGATCTGCCACTGGAAGGGTGTGTGTTAATTCATTCCACATTTTACTGCCACTCTTCCCACATCTGCTCTGAATTGAATAGAAGCTCTGCTAAGCATTGGTGGCAGAGCTACCATTTCAGTTGGGTAGAGCTGGAGGCTGAGCAGAAATGGAAACGAGAGAGGATTCCCTGTCCTCACAATGGCAGAACAATCACTTCCCTTGCCTTGAAATTTCACACATGTGTGACTAGGTGACTTAGCTATTCTTGTTCCACTTTAGAACACTTGTAGTTAATGAGCGCTAGCTTGCTGAGAGTGCTGGATTGGTGAAAGCCAGCGTGGCATAGTGTCTTGAGCATTGGACTATGACTCTTGAAGACCAGAGTTCAATTCCTGCTTGGCCATGAAGCCCACTGAGTGACCGTAGGCAAGTCACATGTTCTCAGCCTCAGAGGAAGGCAATGACAACCTCCCCTGAACAAATCTTGCCCAAAAGACCCCATGATAGGGTTGCTGTAAGTCAGAAACAACTTGAAAGCACACAACACATACAGCTTGCTGAAACTATTGTCAGGTATATGCACACTTCACTCAAAATTAGTTGCAGTTGTTTCTTATAAATCTCATTTAATAATATAAAGGGTATGATTCATATTCTTTTCCTAGATTTTATCCCCAGTACAATGTTGCAAAGGTGAAAGTATCAGAAAACCTGGGGGGGGGGGGTTCTTAAGAAGCAGACATATGGAAACTTTCATCTGGTGTGAGGGTGAGTGGGAATCCAAGCCACAGAGCACTGTAGAAGGAAGGTTCCATAGACCAGAAACTGAAGTAGGGAAACAGAGCAAGTTGGTGGCCTCACACATCTGAAGGAAGAAAAGGAAGCAAGCAGTTTTAATCTAAATGTAAAATATAAAGCAGTGCTTCCTGTGATTCATTTTAGCTTCCTCATTTGCTCTTTGGAAGAGAAATTGACAGAGAAAAGTCCCCCACTCACAAGGTTTGGTGCTTCTTTTGCCAAAGTTATAAGCTTTTCCATCAGTCTCTTGCAAGACATCTCCCCTACTCTCATGGGTAGGAGAGATGGAGAAGGAAACACATGGTAACCCCCTGCCTGGCATTGAGAAAGGAATGGGTATGTTATCAAGTTTGGTTCTCATAAAATTTTGGGTACATGCGGTCTGTGCTATGACCCCTGACTGACCTCATAAAGGACCCTCCATTAACCCAAAGGTGAGGAGACCACGTAGGCAACTCGCCTTGCAAAGGCAGAGTCCCTAGGAAAGATGGAATTGGAAATTTTCCATAGGAAGTTTGGGAGTCACCAAACCAGAATCGCCACTGCTTAACCAAGTAAGAGAATAGACTTGGCCTCACATCTGATGAGCCAATGATCAGCTTAACAACCCAGTAATCAAGACGGATGCTCCTCCGAATTGTGTCCACACCTAAATGCATTGTGCAACACATTACTTGCTCTTGGCTTAACAAGCAATCCACACCTTTGTCTAGCAAGTCTCCCTAGCCTCCAGCTACGTTTCACACTATAAGAACCCCGGGTTTTTGGACCCTCCTTGTGCTATCACCAGGTTGCAAGCTGGTCCACGCCAGTTTGAACTCTGCTCTTAGCTCCCGCGGCCCTCTTCCCCTGCTCCTGCGGCCGTGATCCACTATCCATCCAAGCTTCATCAGACTTCCTGGAGAAGACTTCTACGGTAGTATTCCCTAGTGGTGCCTCTCTTTCTCAAACCTATCTCCCTAACTCACCCATCCCCTGCTGTAGCATTGAAAATGTGTGTGTGTGTGTGTGTGTGTGTGTGTGTGTATGCTCCCCTTTTGCTGCGTGGCTTTCCCTGCGCTTTAATAAATGTTACCCTTTTAATTGGACCTAGTTGATATCAGCGTCTCTTTCTCTTGGGGCTTGCTGGTGACCTCTGGTATACACTGTTGGGACCCGATTCTGGCACGTGGTGTTGTTAGGGCTACCTCTCGGCTATATTTGAGCTAATTAAAATTCCCCTAATTAGATCTTTCCTAACAGGTAGATGGGTGGGGGCACCATTTTTCTTCCCCTGCAGGAAGCCACCAAGAGTCTTTCAAAATGTTAGTCCCTTTAGGGCTGAAGGCTGCTGGTTTCTCCTCTCCTTACTGGTCTATGTGGAAGCTGTTAAAGTCTTTATGATTATTGGTGATAAGGGAATTAGTCTCCTCATTTGTCCTCCTCTAATTTAATTGATTTTACTTTGTAGTTTGGTATTTGGGGTAAGCCACAGTGACCTTGGGCAAGTCATATGCTCTCAGCCTCATGGAAAGCCAAATGCAACGCTCCTCTGAACAAATCTTATAAACAAAAACCTATGTAAAAAAATGCAACTTACCTTATCCAAATTGAAGTCTCTTCCAGGATGCAGCTGGGTTCTATCACACACTGCCAATGTAACCTTCCCTCTGCATCCTGCCTAAAATCTGGCTAGAATCCACCCTCAGCTGGCCGATTTGCAAAGTTGTGAAGCTCCTGGCTTTGCAAATCAGCCAGCTGAGGGCCATTTGAGCGCAGATTGTAGGTGGGATTCAGCTGGGAGGCACATCGGCAGCAAAATGCTTCTGATAGAACCCAGCTGCTTCCTAGAAGAGACTTTAATTCAGAGGAGGTGAGTTGCATTTTTTTACAATGTGATAAACTCCTAAGAAAACCATTCAGACTCCTACAGTATGTTTACTGCTCACATAGTGTGAAACACTAATTAAGTGAAAACGTTTCCTCAACATTCCTCCTCCATTTCCTCCTCTCTTCCTCTACTTTTTCCAAGCATATTCTGCTTTCCCTCTCCCTGCTTTAGTTCAGCAAGTAAAATTCACTAACAAATAAAAAATGGGTCTGATCATGTGGACATTGTCCTTGAGGGTGAATCATCATCCAACTGCCCTGCTGCAAGCGAGAAAAGCTCTAGAAATTCAGTCTGTGGAGCCTTGATAGCATGTTGCTATCTCTTTATATTCCTAAGGCAAGCGAAAGGCCTGCTTGTTCAGCAGCACACCAAAGGAGAAGAGAAACCATCACATCCTTGCTTGCTTGATCAATATCAAAGCTATTTAGACTGTTTTACTAGTTTTATTCATATCCTTGCTTTCAGTGAATTGGCCACTAGTATTTTTAGAGCAAGGCAGGAAAAGAAAGAAACAAAGGAACTGGCCCCCAACAAACATTCTGATAGGGTAGTCACATTTGTTTTTGTTGTGTGACTTCACGTTGATTCTATGACAACTCTAAGATGACCCTATCATGGGGGTTTCTTAGCAAAATTTGTTCAGAAAATCCCATTTTTGAAAAGGTACAGGATAACTCCAGCAGGCATTCAGGTTGTATACGGGTTGCATTCACTGTAGCATGGGTGAGTGTGATAACACCTATTTTGAAAATTAAATGCGCCTTTATCCCCTTGGAGGATCTGTGTGACAAAAGGCACACTTTTATGACCATCTCCCTTGGGAAAGGAACAAAAGTACTACAGTGGCCCACAGAGAGACAGAGAGAAAAACACTACTCTTTTGCTCTATTTCAGCTTTCTTTTCTTATGTGGTAAGGCTATCAGTCTACTAGTCAGATGCTAACTATTGAGAGCTAACATCAAGGCCTCTGCTTTCCCTTCTTATGATTCTTCATCTTTAAACTGGAATTGGATTGGAGAAACCTTGGGCCTCAACAGACCGGCATTATACGCCAGTTTTGGGGCAGTGTGGGGATGTGACTAATGCATGCCAGCCACCGCGACTCTGCCCCCATGCTTCCCCTATGCTGCGTCTTCGGTGCTGTGCTGAAGAAGCAACAAAAAGCCGTGGGGGCGATGGCTAGGGCACCCTCTCCACAGTGCACTTTTTGCAGCTTCTTTTTGCAGGCTGCCCCAAAGGGGTATTTTGTTAAGCCCCTTCAAACTGCCAGCCCAGAACATTTAGAACAGGCTAGACTATTCTCTGTAAAGTAGGATGCATGACCATTCTACTTTATGAGGGAAAATATTTGTGTATGTGTTCTCGTAGATTTATACTTTGCTGACCATTAGTGTAACATACCCTCCAAATGTCCCAATTTGGCAAGGACAGACCTTATTAATCCTGTATCATCCAACAGTTTCAGTTGCTTTTAAAATCTCCTGTTTCCCCCTTTGTCCTCAGCTTACTTCAGTTGTTGCAAACTGAGTTCAAACTACAGAAGTAACTTGCACACAATTAGCTCAGCTGAGGTGGGGAGAAGAGGGGACAGAATCTTGTCCTTCCCAGTAGACTCAGGCAAAAGCAAACTGTTGCAGCCTCTCCTAGTATGTGTGTTTTTCTTAATGAATAGTGTGTGCCACCTTGACCATGCTCTGATATTGCTTGACCATGCAGCCCAATTTTCATCTGTGTATTGTTGGAGGGTTTGGAATAAGTACTTTTATTTTTAAACATGGGTTCGTGTTATGCAGAAACATGGACCAGCTGTCCTTTGAACACTGTTCCTTGCATTTCTTCTCAATTCCAAATAGGTCCTAGCCTAGTCTGAAAAGGATCCCTTGTTCACCCTCAAAAAAACAGTCTAGTTGTTCAATTTACCACTTTCAGATAAGTTCAGAAAGACTGAATATTTTGGTTTGACTCTTTACTTACAATGAGGTGAGTGGGATGACATTACTAGCCTTTTAATTCTTTCTTTTTATACAAGGTCCAGCCTCTTCAGGTTTAACCTGATGTTTACAATCCTACAGGGAACATGGCTTAAGACTTAAAACTCAAAGCTGGGTAAGTTGATATAACACAGAGGAGAAACTTAAATGAATTGGACCATTCATTTCTCTTGCTGTATTTATCTTTTCTCCTCAGATAATACAGAACTAACATGTTGGATCCCTTTATCAAAGAGCTTTGAACAAAGATATATATTCTTTAAAGCAGAAAGAGCTTATTTGGGATTTCAGGTCAGATGAGTACGGAGAGACTCTTAAGTTAGTGTATGTTTTCCCTGTTGTAACCTGTAAATCCAGGTTCTCAAAACACAGCATGTCAGCAGCTACTTTCACATTCAATCAGGAGTAATCACTTCTCTCTGCATAAGTACTTATATAGCTCTCATCCACTATGGCAGAAATGTTAATGGGTTTATCCTCCTAGCCAGTCAAGCCAGTCTGGCTGTTTGAAGCAAGGCACGTCCTCAGTGCGTATGAATTGAGGGACATGATATTGAAGAAGCATATTTTATACTAAGCATATTTTCCAAAGTCATGGGGGGAGTGGGTGGGTGGGTAGGTTATAGCACAACAAAGCCTCCTTAGTCTGAGGAAGACTGACCTCTTAGGGCAGTGCAGTGTCAGAAGGCCATGGAGCTGGCTTTCCCTTCTTCTAACCTGCTGCCGGGTTAGAGATATTATGTTCTGAACTCAGTGGATTAAAGCTTGATATGTGTCAGCCGACAGATGATTGTAGGGCATGCTGGCTGGTGTTTTATTAATCTTTGACTAATCCCAGTTTCTATCAACACAACACAAGGCAGGGGGGAAAACACAACCCCTCCAAAGAAACCAAACAAACTTCTTTTATTTCATTCTGTTAGGGTGGTCACTTTTGTTCTTGTGTGCCTTTAACTTGTTTCCAACATATAGCAACCCTAAGGAGAACCTGTCATAGTTTTTTTGTGGGCAAGATTTATTTAGAATGGGTTTGCCTTCCTCTGAGGCTGAGAGAGTGTGGTTTATGCAAGGTCACCCAGTGGATTTCCATGACTGAGTGGGAATTCACATTCCTACTCTTGCATCTAAACCACTACAGCACACTAGCTCTATATTACCTTTATTAATTGAGATATGTATGGATGTGCCTTCAAGTCACTTGTTGACTTATGGCAACACAGTTACTTTCATAGGTTTTTCTTAGGCAAGGAACACTCAGAGGTGGTTTTGCCAGTTTCTGCTGAAATATAGCCTAAGCACCTGGCAATCTCCCTTCCAGGTATTAACCAGGGTTTAACCTGCTTAGCTTTCAAGATCAGACAGGATCTGGTGCCTTTGGAGTATTTAGGCATGCCTGTATATAAACATTAAGACTTTATTAATATTACTCATGCTATAGATCAGCTGTCCACACAGCTTGATCCCCAGAAATGCCCGCACATAAACACTGTTTATTAAACATATAGGCCACATTTTTATTCAGCTGTGATCTTCAAGGAATCTGACATTAAAATACTGTGTGAAACCTCATCATCTCCAGCATCTCATCTACATCTAAAAATGTATAGGCAGCACTGGAATCCATTAATGGTCCTGAAGGCTTCTCTTATAATAATACTGTGTGCAGTCAGTATCGCCACACATGAGAACAATAACTAGATGAACTGTGTCAAAGCTCAATGTCAGTGTTAAGATAATGTTTGATGTAAGAAATGGATGAGTTAATATATACTCCAGCAGATGTGGCTGAACTTCAGTTTCCATTATTGGTATTTTCCAGCTCAGCAACAATTAGGTGACACAAGGGATCAACAGAACTCTACATATTACTTCTAGTCTTGGTCTTCAGGCTGATTGTCCTTGTGTATTTGTTTGAATGTATGCTTGTTTTACTGCTGTTCATCAGGTAAAATCACCAGCAAGTATAACAAGTGAGAAGATGCACACATCCAGGTGTAAATCAAGTTTCACAATTCTCTATATTATTTACTAGGTTTGACTCATGAAAAATTTCCCTGTAGAGATGCAACCATAAGAAAATAGTTTTATTTTCTCTCTGAAACATTCATTTGTTATGTGATAACATTTGCACTGCTGCAGAGCTTTGCATAAATCCCAGAACTCGTTTGAACATTTTGACTGAATAAGAGATGCCTTCTTTATCTATTGCCTAGTATGCTTCACTAATCTTGCTATCCTCTTCAAGTGTTGTATATAGAGGCAGACAGAGCTCTGGTAAATAAAGCCCTCTTTATTGATTGATGGATTTAAATTATATTCTAGCTTTCTTCCAATATGAGACCCAAGGCAGCTATATAATCTCTATCAATGATATTCTAATCTAACATAAATCTCATGTTTGAATGATAGTTTGACTACAGTGTCCTTTGTTAGCTGAATTACAATGAGAATAAGTTGATCTAGTGTGCTGTAGAGGTCTGAGTGTTGGACTAAGAGCCTTTTCTCATTACAAAAGTGAGATGAGAGGCAGCAAGATAGAAGTTGTTTCAGTTTACCTCTTCACATGCCCTCAAAGCACTTCCATTCTATTCCTGAGACAGGCAGTCACAATAGCATGCCTTTTGTCACCCTGGAAAAATCAATTTGGCAAAGGCATATTTTTTTATGATAGTCTCCCTATGGAATGACAATGGAAGTGCTACAACATCATGCGAAGATAAACAGAAAGCCACTTCTATCTCGTTGTCTCTCACCTTACTTTTATAATGTGATAAAGCTCTAAGATTCCAGGAATCTAGGGTCCAGATCTACTCTCAGCCGTAGAAAATTCACTAGGTGACCTTTGACAAGTCACATTCTCTCAGTCTTAGAGGAAAACAATGACAAGATGAAGTCAGTGGCAAACCTCCTCTGAGTAAACCTTGCCAAGAAAACCCCCTAATAAGTCAGAGTTGAACTGAAGGCATATAACAACAACAAAGATCTGTTGTTCTTAGTTTTAAGTTCTTTTAAACTTTGTTGCTTTCCACATTCATTTGGGTTCTGACATCTGACTAACTTCAGTAGTAATAACTCCTACACAAGTAGATAATTTCCTTGCTTTCAAGTAATATGAATTGACTTCTGAAAGATACTGCTCAAGTCTGTCTAATTAACTTCCTGTCACTGGCAGACAAGGCATATTGCTCAGGTACAGTAACTAACTCATTTCTGCAGTCACTCTAGCTGCAACTGAATATAGATGGGGAAGATTCTTTTGCTTGAGCAAGACATGTGGTAATATTGTTAAACTGTGATAAAGGGCTATTTAGAAATAATATTAGGCTCTTTCCAAACTGAGCAGCTGGTATCTCCTACAGCCAGATGTTGGCAGTCTCCCATGCACATACTTTTGAGCAGAGATGTACTCTGACATTAAGGCATGTGCTAAACTGGTGTATGATATGGCAATTTCATGCTGATTTTCCCTAGATGCCCAAACAAGAGTGAACTTCATGTCTTCACAAAACTAAGGCCTGTTATAAACAGGCACCCTAGGATGGACTCAGTCCGTGCTAGGGTTAGAAAGGGGCGTCTCTTCCAGACGCCCCTAACCCTAGCACGGACTGAGTCCATAACAAATGGCAGCGGCCGTTCCACACGGCCGCCGCCATCTTGACATAATGGACGCTCTGCATCCGCACCTCGCACGGTGGAAGTGACGCCACGAGTGCGCTACTAGCGCCTCGCGGTGTCTCTTCCGGGGCCCAGAAAGGAGCGCGATTTTCGCACTCCTTCTGTGCAGCGTCCAGGAACCGTGTGGTTTGGCTGCTGCGGTTCCCGGACGCTGCAACCGGCGGCAGTGGCAGACCGCCGCTTCTTGGCGGTCTGTAATGCGCCTAAGAATAGGGAGGATAGAAAAGTTGCCTTCAGTGGAAGCAGGCACTGTTTAGATTCATCAGACAAAAAAGGACCATGTTATAATGGAAGGTTAAAATGTCATCAGCCTACTCTTTGCTAGGCCTGTTTCATATGCATTGTTCAAAGCAAGCCTGGACAATATGTGGCCTTTCAGTTAATTTTTTGCCCATGATTCCCATGCTCCACATAACATAACCCCAGGGAAGGTATTGTGGGACTTATAATCAGTAACATCTGGATGGTTCTTTATCTCTGCCTTAAATTCCCAATCTGGGAATCAATGTCCAAGGAGCCAGGGAAACATGGAGGAATCCAGATCAGGGACAAGAGAGGCCTGTGGCTAATAATAATTAAACTTGCGAAGTGTGGATGCTAGGCATATCAGGCTGCAGCCTGATTTCAGCTTACTGAGGATGTGCCATTTAAAGTGTAAAAAATATCCTCACATTGACATACACCCTGCTTCCCTAACTAAAGCGGGATACAGACCGCCCCTTTGGGACGGCCTGCACCCGCCCCTTTCCCCGACAGATTGGGGCCTCAGCGGCAGCCCCAAAGGCCCCAATCTGCCACTTTTCCAGGCTTCAGGGAAGCAGCAAAACTCTGCTTCCCCGCAGCCTGGAAAGGGGTGTCCTTGGGGCTTCATGCCCCAAAGACACCCCAACAGTGGTAGGGAAAGGGAGAAAGGGGCTGCTCATCCCCTTTCTCTCTGTATCGCTGGCGCGGCCGTTTAAAGGCCGTACCAGCAATACGCGCGGCGGAAGGAGCTCTGAAACAGAGCTCCTTTCGGCGCCGCTGAAAGGGCACCACAAGCGCCCTTCAGTGGTGCCAAAAAGTAATGGCCGCACTGCACCATTTGGACATGACACGGCCATTACATCAAAATGGCGGCGCCCGTGTGTACAGGGTGCCACCATTTTGATGCCCCCGTCACATGCTAGGGGTGAGGCCGGTATGGACGCTGCATCCTCAGTCAACCACTAGCACATGACGGGGGCAGCACTAAGGACCATTTAAATCGGGCCTTTGATCTTGGTAAAGTTATTTTATTGGACTACAGCTCGGAACGTCATTGGATTGGCTGGTGAATACTGACTAATGTAGTCTACAAATAATGTTTACTGCCTCTGCAGTAACTTAAATGTTAGACATGCCAATATATACCTGGAAAATGTGCATTAAAACCCACAGTCAGTCCCCAGAAGGAAGAACAATTGGCAGTATCATTCAAGCAGCAACGTTGTCAATGAGAATGAGACCATTAAAGGCTATCAGCTTCAGCACTTGGCAGTGAAGAGATAGCATGAAGTGATGATAGCAAACTTGCAACACTGAGCAGGAGAACTGAAATATGTTGCTAATCCTGTCTATACACTGCTGTTGGCAAGTGATATACATGATCCACAACTTCTGAACAGCATTATAATCCTTTTGTTTACTACTCTACATCAGGTAACATGCCAATAAAAACACCCGTCTTTTTTATTGTAAGAGCTGTACACCAAAAAAGGAGCTTCTGGATCTACAGATACTAACCTCTTTGCATTTCAGGGAAATCAGGAACAGTACTACAATGGCATTTACCTCTTAATTAAAAGAACATCTGAACAACAAAAACTACAGATTGTGATTTGCACATGGAACAAACATGTGCAAGTCATTTACTTTCCTTCAAACGCAGTGATCAAGAGAAGAAATCCTATATCCGTAAATTCAGCTTATCTTTATGGAAAGGACATGTTCTGTTGGTGCTACGTGTCTTCAAATTGACTGTGACGTATGGCAACTCTATCATCGGGTTTTCTTGGCAAGATTTATTCAGAGGAGGTTTGCCATTGCCTTCCTATGAATATAGCCTATGGCACCTGGTATTCTCCAGCAATCTCTCTTCTTTAGTCATTCTCTCTAGAGAGAAGGAATCTCACCTTCCAGCATGCATGCTTATATTCACAAACATTTTTCTCATTTCAACAATTACGTCCTTATTCTTTTTGTTAGGGTTGCCACTTGCATGTCACCAAAAAAAAGAGGACAAAAGAAACTACAGATTAATATGTGTGATCAGGTGACCTCTGTCTACTTCCCAGGTTCTCAAAGTTGATGGACAACTTTACTGACATTGAATTAGATGGCATTTCAGATATAAAAATGCTTTCAAATAGAGGACTGGCCTCCATTATATAAGACACATGGATGCCCTAGTTTATACACAACATTAAAGTTCCATTTCAGTGCTTTGTTAGCCTCGAAAGAAAATGGAGAATTGAGTTGCTGCCTCTGGAGGGGAGGTAACAGCTATAAGCAGACCATTTCTTTCCATACCTGAATTTAATTGCTTTGGTGCATTTAACTACTTTGGTGAGACACTATTAATTCTGAGACCAGAGGCTTAAAATATAGTCACTGCCCTCAAATGTTATTGCAGTTCCACATTCTAAATACGTACACAGAGGAGAGAGAGAGCTGAGCTACAAAGCACCTGCTCCTTGCTAAGCAGT
Organism: Sceloporus undulatus; assembly: GCF_019175285.1. NCBI lineage: Eukaryota > Metazoa > Chordata > Lepidosauria > Squamata > Phrynosomatidae > Sceloporus > Sceloporus undulatus. The sequence continues at coordinate 173,262,538 of NC_056525.1, forward strand.
TGAGCCTGGGCAGAAATGAGGATCCTGGACCACAAGTGAGAAACCCAAGATAGGGTCCTTCCTCATTCCAGCAGCCCTCTGAATTGACTGGATGTTGGTATGGGGAGGAGCTGTTTTGTGGGTTTCTCACATAATCTGGCTCTGCAGAGAAGTGAAATATTACCATCAGGGATGGTGATGTTAAGGTGGCAGATTTGGATTTTTTTGAAAGGGCAGAACTGTTACTTGTTTTTCCTGCATTTTTATTTCAGAAGAGGAGATGAGACAGTAGCAAGATATTCTGCCAGGTGTTTTCTGGCTTCTGATACTACTGCACTAGTTAGAAACCTCTTAGTCTCTCACCCTGTTCCATGGGTCTTTCCCTTCCACTCACCACTCTGCTCTTTCTTTCCCCTCACTCAGTCACCCAACTACCCACAAACCCTGAGCATTCATCCTCTTCCCTCCTGTACCCATGTACCCTGATGTTTTTCTCTGTCTTCAGGCCAAGTGTTTTTTATTTTATTTTGCCTTACTATATTTTTTGGCACTCTTTGTTTTTCTCTGTCCCCCCCCCCCAATAGGTTTTTCCTATTGAGTCTCTGGTCCTCATGTTTTTTGTTGTGGCCTTCAAGTTATTTCTAACTTAAGGCAAACCTAAGGTGAGCCTATGCTGGGGTTTTCTTGGCAAGATTGGTTCAGAGGAGGTTGGCCATTGCCTTTCCCCAAGACTGAGAGCATGTGACTTGCCCAAGGTCATGGCCGAGCGGGATTCAAACCCTAGTCCAGCACTCAAACCACTACACCACACTGGCTCCCTGAAGCCTAGAATCCCTCTGGAAACAATGTACATATGATACCTGTTTGCAGCTTCCTCTTTGATGATTAGGGAGGTCTACCGGCTACTGATTAAAGATGGTATTGCAGGCTACTGACAGACTGAATTCAATTAATCATGTTCATGTAAAAAGCCAAAGTGCATACACAGAGCATCCCATACAAAGAGCCTTCTGTACGGAAACCTATGTATAGGCCCACGAGAATTTCATTCAGTGCTAATCACGAAAAAGGAACAGACAAATAAAAATTGAGAAGATGGCTCATCCAGTTCAAGGATGGTCAACTTTGCACTATTCCAGTAGTACATTAGTATAACAAATGTTGGTTTATAACTCAATTTTTTTAAAAGAAAAGAAAACAAGAAAACTAATTAATATTTAGCCACAGTGTTATAGCAATGATTCTTGTACACCATTAACACTGACAGAAAGCTCACTAGCATTGGTTTTAGATTGAAAGGACTGGCATCGTCACCTAAAAATTTGATCTAGTAGAGTGGTGTGTGATGCAACTGCATGCAAGTTTACTCAGAAATAAATCCTACAGTGTTCTGTGGGACTTCCTGCTTAGTATTTGAGGATATAGTGTGAGAAAAGGAGCTGAGAACTGCGAAAACCCTGCAAAGTCCTTTTACAATATGAGATAACAATACTAGTCTATTTTCTAAGGTGGCTGCAAGTGATTGTGGAAAAATAATCAAGAGGAAACATACAAGATACTTGGAATGTACTTTATTTCCTACATTTATATCTCAATTTTCATCCAGTTAATTCTAGGTCAGGTACATTGTGATATAACCTATATAACCTAACACCATGCTATATAATATATTAAGGGATGGCCCCACGATTAGGGTGAATAAAATATCCAATTTCAGGTTGTAGCATGCCCGAAATGATAAATTGCTTCCCTCAGCCTTCACACCTTTCTCTCCCCTGCCAGTCTTTCTGTTTGCAGAAGATGCCATTGTGCTATCTTGCCTCTTCTTCCTCTCTGCACCATGCTTCTGTCATTACCATTGCCATTTCTGTGCTTGTTGTAAAGAAGTGCTGGCAAGACAGGAGACCTAGAAGTTTAAATAATGGTGGAAGGTAGTCAGAAAGACAAATAAATGGGTCCTAGAGCAGATCAAGCCAGACATTTTTCTGGAAGCCAAGATGACAAAACTGAGGCTGTCATACATTGGTTACATTGTGAGAAGGCACAACTTATTGGAAAAAACAATAATGGTGCTTTCTGCACCGCCATTTGGGATGTCCTCCGGACGTCCCATTTTAAAAAAGGGGCGTCTCTTATAGACGCCCCTGGGCCTAGTACGGACTCTGTCCGTACAAGATGGCGCCGGCCCTTCTACATGGCCGGTGCCATCTTTGCGTATCGGACGCTGAGCATCCGTACGCGTCGCGCCGCTTGTGATGTAGCGAGCGCGCCCCTGGCGCCTCGCTACGTCGCAAACGCGACGGAAAAAGAAGCTCCATTTTGGAGCTTCTTTTTCGGTCCGTGCGGGAGTCGGGCCGTGTGAAGGCTCCGGCTCCCCCGCGGACCTAGTGGCGGCGGCGGTCTGTACCCCGCCAATGCTAGCTAGGAAAAGTGGATGGAAGTAGAAAGAAAGTAAGGCCGCATGCTAGATGGATGGACTCTATTAAGGAGGTCACAAGTATGAGTCTGCAGGAGCTGGGCAGAGTCGTGGAGGACAGGGGGTCTTGGAGATGTCTCATTAGCAGGCTCGCCATGGGTCAAAACTGATGTGAGGGCAGTTAACCACAACAACAATGTGTTTTGGGTGTTGGACTGTGACTCTGGAAACCAGAGCTTAGATCCCCACTTGGTTATGTAAATCCACTGGGTGATCTTGAGCAAGTCACACAGTTTCAACCCTCATAAAACCCTGTGATAGGGTCACCAGAAATCAAAAATGACTTGAAGGCACATGATAACAACAGCAACAAAGGCAAAGCTCTTTCTTTCTTTCTTTCTTTCTTTCTTTCTTTCTTTCTTTCTTTCCCTGCCTTGTTAGCCAAGGTGGCTAACAAAATTTATAAGGGAGGTCCTCGGGGTAGGTACTGTAGGTAAGAAGATAGGCTGGGGAGGCAAGGCAGGGCATGGCTTGGAACGGAGTAGCACAAGAGCAGAGGAGGAGGAGGCTGCAAAGAAAATGGGGGCTTCTCAAGTAGTGGGAGAATGAGAGGGTTTTGACTGCTACTGAATATATATCTAATGCAATTCCATAGAAATGCAGCAAGAACCTTCAGGGTGGTAGATCAACTTCTATTGAAAGAGCTCATGGAGGGGGACTGGGCCTGTGACATTGTTTCTACTACCAAAATCTTTAGCCCATCCCATCAGGGTGCCCATTTATGGGGAAGGATGAAACCTCACCCTTCTGACCCTTTTTCTACATCAGAGGAGGGCCAAGTGCAATCTGTGGGTTACATGTGGCCCTTGAGGTCCAAAGCCCCTGATGCCCCTAGACCCCACAAAACCACCAAATGGCCAAAACCTCTGAAAAATGCCTCTCCGGCCCCACAAAGCCATACCAAACCAGCTAATATAGAAATGGGAAGTGACACAATGTCACTTTTGGTTACACTGGGATGATCTACATGGGGTATAGGGCTGGAATATGCCCTTGCTCCCATCACCATTGTTGCCCATTCCTGTTCTAAATAGGTGAAGGTCAGGAGGGGAGAGGTTGGAGGCCCAGCACTGACACTGGGCTTGTCCATATGTCTCCACTGCTATGTTCTCATGTTCATAGCAAGTACCTAAACAGAGCTGGAGTCTGTTGAATAAATCATCTCAGTACACATCCCAGTAGGATGGAGGCACAGGTTCACACATTATTATACTACTGAGACATTAGACAACATGATTTTGTGTCTACCTGCAAATCCACACTCAGTTTGGTGCTTACTAATATAATCCTAATAAAATCCATGATATTACCAGGTTTAATTATATAGTTGAGATATTAAGAGCTTTACCCCTTGCTGTTCTCCATCCTGCTCTCAAGCTGCAATCTCTTTTCATCTTATCCTCACCACATGAGACAGGGTAGGTGTTCCCTTTATATGGCTTAGGGCGGTGGTCATATGACTGCCCAAACTTCATTAATCAGTTCAGAAAATCAAAAACTACTAGAGGTCTTTTATCAGCTCTAATCCTCAACCGAATTTGAAGTATAAAAAGCTAGGGGGGGAAACCCATGAATATTCCAACACTTCAGGAGTACCTACATTAAAAGGGCACATGAAAGGAACACCTGTGCCTGAGGAGAATATCTTACCTATTGTTAGGGTAACAACACTGAAAACATTTTCCAATGTGCATCCATTTCACAGCCCCAAACCTTTATACATGCAGATTTCTGCTACAAGATTCTAAGCCAGCTTGGTTTTTGTGGGTAGTGGGGCACTGTTTGCTTTCTCCATTCAGCCAACAAAAAATCTCTTCAGCTTAGCCTGTCTTTCTGCACCAAGGAAGGCTTTGCACCAAAGCTTGAGACAGTTACTTTTTGGACTACAACTCCAAAAAGTATCAAAAAGTAACCTTTCCAAACATGTGAAGCTATTGCTTTGCACATACAAAGGTCTTGTTAGCCATAAAAAGCCAGTTGCTGGAATGATTCTCCCACAGAGGCTGCATCTGCACTGCAGAAATAATCCAGTTTGATACCACTTTAACTGCCTTCGTTCAATGCTATGAAATTATGGGAACTGTACTTTTGTGAGACATTTAACTTCCTCTGTCAGAGAGCTCTGGTGCCACAACAAACTACAGTTCCCAGAATTCCATAGCACTCAGCCATGGAAGTTAAAGTGGTGCCAAACTGCACTATTTCTGCAGTGCAGATGCAGCCAGACACAAACATAAAAACTGTTTCAAAAGTTACAAGGTAGATTATCAATATATTTCATGTACAATATACAATAAAAAGGTAAAGATAGTCCCTTGACATGAATGACTACTTGTAACCGACTGTAGGGGGCGGTGTTCATCTCCAGTACTAAGCTGAAAAGCCAGCGTTGTCCGAAGACGAATTCGGTGGTCATGTGGCCAGCATGACTGTATAGAATGCTGTTACCTTCCCACCAAAGTTGTATCTATTTATCTACTTGTATTTGCATGCTTTCAAACTGCTAGGTTGCAGAAGCTGGGACTAGTGATAGGAATTCACCCCATCATGCAGCACTCAGGGCTCAAACTGCCCACCTTCTGATCTTGCGATCATCAGAATTGGCATCTTAACCACTAAGCCACTGCATCTATTGGTATAAAAACTGACAGAAAATAAAATTGAGCTATGAGTTCTGTAATTAAATCCTCTTTCTAAAAAGTGGTGTTCTTGTGGATTTAATGCATGGTAAATGTTACAAATGTTACATTTCAAAGTTGGAAAAGAAATGATTTTGTTTTTTTAAAAAAGGATGTTTTTAAAAAGTAATATGTCACACCATAGATTTGAAAGTCGAATGATACTAAAGTCAGAAAATATGTACTACAGAGTGCTTTAGGAGACCATTTAAAAATACTAATTAGAGACAGATCAATGAACATAGATCATAGCAGGACATCAATTTCCTTTGTCCTTCCAAATCTAGTTGCATTAATTAACTCTCTCTTTGGCCTTCATCCTAATGTATAGTCAGTTATATTCATGATGATAACACTTTTTCTGCCATGAAGACTGGAGCAACCAGGATAAAATGTTGCAGCTGCTTTTACATGTGTGTTCTATAGGTTTATCATGGCATTAGATTAGATAATCCACACATGAAATACAATTTAAGAAACAAAATATCATCTGTACAATTTTAGGGACGTCATTTTAGGATGTAAATGATCATTTTCTTGTTTGTGTTCAGGATGGATGAAGTGTAGAATTTGGAAGTCTTTTTGCATGATTGATTCCTTAATTTTATGGGCACTAAATTACAGCATGACAGGGGTGTAGGGGGATGCAGGGAATGCAGACTGCACCAGGTAACACTCCAGAGAGGAGTGTCCACCCAGTGGGGTAGTACACCCGTAGGACTGGTTCTCGCTAGGCATTTGCTAGGTCTTTCAGCATGATTCTATGGTATGCTTCCAGAGTAAGTTGACCATAGAGTTGGCCTGGAGGATCTAGAAAAGCCTAGAGAGGCGTTCTCTAAAGGAATCTACAGATCCTCCACCATGAATTATGGCCAAAGTTGTTTGGAAGTCATTAATTTCCATAGGGTTCGCTATCATCCATGGTCACTGGAGTATCTTGGAGTGACACTGTCAGGCGGGTTCGTGGAAATAAAAATTGTGTCTTGTAGATCCAAACAAAAGATTAGGTATAAGTGCTGGTGAGCCTTAACCAGAGCTTGGGACAGTTCCCTTTCTGGACTGTAATTCCCAGCTCAAATTGCCACATTGACTGGGGATTCTGAGATTTGAACTTCTTGTAAGATGTGGCTCTGCCTAGGAACTGGGCCTTAATACCTGCTGAGGAATGACAGGTCCTGATATAAAGCATGGTTCTGATGTCAAAAAGTCTCCAAAACTGTTGTGAGGCTTGAAATGGTGGCATTTACAGCCTCAGCAACTGAAAATAACAAAGTTTGTTGATTGGGAGTTCTCCACATAAAAATGGAGGTGGGAAGCATATTAGGTCAGCACTGTGTAAGAACAGTGCTTCAGTGTACTTGTGTCATTGTTCATATCTCTGTAGAAAGAATATAAAGAATGCTTACAGCACTCTCATCTTCCCGTGAATACTGGTTGCCTTTTTAAAAACTATCATTGTAGTCCACCAACATGCATCCACAAGTCTCTTGGGCAGCATGTGTTTGGCACTTCTTTGTCATTCACCCTACGTGTTCCAGGCCATATGTTTCTCTTGGCTGCACTCCTTCTTCCAGTACATTTTCTGATGATTAATTGAAGCCTGAACACATTTCCCTGGTGTTTTGAACGTGGAGGTGATCCATCTCAGGAATACAGCAGATCATTTCAGATTAAATGGTGATCCTTTGTGATATTTCATTGATTTTGCAATTCTGGGAGCACTTGAAGTACCTTGCAGACCATTAATTTCCATGATTCTTTTTGTTTCCAAAAATACAAATGTTCTATCATCCCTGCTTAGGGTTGGAGCACTCATAATATCTGCTATGGGGGTGCCACTGAAAATGGCATCTCTGTGGCAAGTCCCACCTTCAGTCAGAAACACTACCATACTGGACCACAGCAGCAGCATATTTTAAATTCCCCACATGTGTGTGTATGTGTCTTCAAGTCTCCTGTTGACTTGTGGCAACACCATGAATTTTCCATAGGGTTTTCTAAGGCAAGGAAAACTCAAGACATGGTTTTGTCAATTCCTTCCTCTGAAATATAGCCCACAACACCAGGTATTCATTGACAGCCTCCCATCCAAGTACTAAACAGGGCTGACCATGCTTAACTTCCTAGATTAGATGGGATCCGGTGGCCTTAGGGTATTTAATCTCACTAGTAGATATATTGTTGAGGTTTTTTAACACAGAGATTCACAACATAGTAATGATGCTCCATAAAATCATAGGAAGGTAGCTTATAACAAGCCACACCTTTGCCCCACCTAGCACACAGCTTAGAAAAGTTACTTCTTTAAAATATCACCCCCACCGTCCCCAGTGATCTGGAATTTGTGCACCAAAAGCTAGCTTTTTCAAACTCTGGAGTAGCTCAGTATGGTCTCCTCTCCTTAACAGTGGCTGTTCAGGATTTCATACAAAAATCGTTCCCAATCCTGCCTTCAGATATCAGGGAACGAACCTGGGACCTTTTGCATCCTGTTCATTTGCTCTGCCACTGAACTATGGTATGCGTCTTCTAGAACATACAAGACTGGGCTACTTGAACAGTTGCTCATTTTAGAAAGATCATGGGGAAATTACAACAAGTAAGGAGGAGACTTGACATGTAGATTCCCAAGCTCAGGAAGTATGAATGAATGACAGTTAAGGAGGCGTCTGGGGAATATGCTGTTTACTATATGTGCTGACATTGGATTATGACTCTGGAGACCAGGATTTGATTCCCAGGCTCAGCCATGAAACCCACTGGGTGGCCTTGGGCAAGCCACACTCTCTCAGCCTCAGAGGATGGCAATGGATCTAAAGAAACTTGCCAAGAAAATCTTATGATAGATTCGTACTGGAGTTGCTATAAGTCAGAAATTACTTGAAGGAACTCAACAAAAACAACAAAATGGAAATGTATTTGGGCATAATTTTAAACTTTGTTCTACATACATTAAGGGTCAGAGGAAGATATTTTGCTGCGAAAGACAGCAGATATACCATCTCCATTTCAGAAGCCGACTTCAGCCTTGGTGTTGTTCACTGCATTTGCAGGTTGCAGGCTAGCCTGTGGGACAAAAGACAGGCTTTGTGGCATACATGTTTCTGGAGAAACCTTGCCAATGCTCTGCTGTCTCTGCTCCCACATCTGATGCCTGAAGCAGCCACCTCATTCTGCATAATGGTAGGGCTGGCCTTGACTCAGCTGAGTCATTAACTGATCATGGAGAATTGCTCCCACACACTCCCACATATTGGGTTCATGTTGAAATTGACTACCATTGCCATAATATTCTGGTTGCAGATGGTTCCTTGTGGCTAATAGAGATAAAAGAGATTTAAAAAGTAAAAGTACTTTTTTGGACAACAGCTGGCCATGCTAGTTGAGGGATTCTGGGAATTTTAATCCCCCAAAGTTACTATTCCAGCCTCTGGGCTTGTATTATATCTAAAGGCACAGCATAGTCTTCCAAAAAAAGGTGACATTGCATTGGATAAAGGTTTAAGTGGCAAAGTGTTCAGTTTAAACATAAAGTCATATTAGTCCTAAAGGTTCTTCTGAGCCGTTACAGTGTTTCTGAGAGACGTAAGGTCCCCCCCCCCCATCACAACACTGTGCTGTCTTGCTCAAAACACCTCTGTTTTTGAAATACATGTTTTGTCCATCCTGTCTGAGACAATTTTTCTTTAGCTGATGTAGTTGTTGCAATCAGGCCTCGATAAGAACTGCTGCCAGACACAGTTAATCAGTCCCCATGTTGTCATCTGGAAATGATCAGACCCTTTGGGTGAGATAGAAGCCATCATTATAGGATTGATTAGTTCCTTACTTTTAGGTTGTGCCATGTTTTTGTTGTTGTGCTTTGCTGTCCCTGCCTCCTTCACCAAGGTTGTCTGTTTTACATTGTAGATAGTAAAAAAACTTGGTGTGCTGTGTGAACCCAAAGCCTTAAGCATGCTTTGAAGTCTGTGCCTTTGTAATTCAAAAGTCATCTGGATAGTGTCTCCTCTCTCCCCAGCTTTAATCAATGAACAATAATCAATTATCATATCAAAGTGTTCAGTGGCTTCCCTGTGCTGTAGTAATGTAAATGTTTGGCCTCATTTCCTGAGATGACTCTAAGCCTCCTCCCTGTCTGCACCACACTTTCTGTTACCCAGTTCATTACTTACATGCCAACTCTATGTATTTTTTTTAGTCTTTTCTGAAAATGAAAGGAAATCCTTTTGTTCTAGTTAATGAATCTCTTGGCAACCTTGCAATCCTAAAGAAACCTATTTATAAATTAAGTCACTGTGAAATTATTGGAAAATACTTGGGGTGAGGGAATTGGGTTAGGATTGGTGTCATGGTTACAACAGGATCTATGCAACCCAGACTGCTGCCACACTGCAGAATTAATGCAGTTTGACACTGCTTTAACTGTCATGGCTCCATTCTCAATTCCAAGTTTGCTCTGGGATTCGTACTTGGAGGGTCATCCCATCTTTTATTTAAGCTGCTATATTATAATCCATGTCGAGTATCACAGCAGTTGTCTTCTGTGTTTTTTGTATTGTTATTTTAACACAACTTTGGTGGGCGTTTGGCATGGGCCCTGGATCCAAGACTTGGAATGGGGGTCTTCTTAAGGGACTCGGATGGGGCTGGAAGGAAATGGTCATGCCCAGCTTGGGGGCAGTTGCCTTTCCTGTAGTGCCTGGTAACAGGGGGACCAGAAGGGGGTATCCGTTTCTGTGGAGGCAATCATTACCAGTTGAATGTGACCCTTCCTTTTCTTTTTGCTTTCTGACTTTTTCAGTGTGCAGCACATACCTAAAGGTAGCAAAGAGACTTCTGTTACCTTAAGAATGACAAGTTTTCTTGGGCATAAAGTTCAAAGTCTTCACATCCCACTTCATCAGAAGGTTTAAAGTATCACTAGACTCTTTGCTACCGGGTGTGTGTACGTGTCTGTTATTGGGAGCTGCAATCCAAACAAGTAACTTTTCAAAGCTTTGGCCAAGAGTGGGAGTTTGGATTGCAGAGCATTCTGGACCATAGGCAAACAAGAATTCAGTACTAAAAAACAAGCCAAGACACAAAACCAAAGATAAATCAGAGCCACAGAGCTACTTAGGATTCAGTATAACATTGTTTTAATGTTTGTTTTAATGTGCTTTATATAAGTTATTAGCCACCTTGAGTCCCACTTTGGGAGAAAGGCAGGATAATTAATTAATTAATTAATTAATAGTGATGGGCTGTTGTGACTCCTCCAACATGGTCTCCTCTCCTGACACTATAGAAAAAGCATTGATATCAGTCAAGGCCCAGCTCAAAAGCAGTCTAGGCATTTAAATTTACCATCAGTGGCTATACCACAGCTCACAAAACCAGCATGGAAAATTCACATCCATGGTGACAGCAAATCCATTCCATGTGAGATTATGTTTGAGACTCAGGATTTTTAAAAGTGCTTATTTCCATCAACAAGGGACTTAAAAAAAACCTGGCAACATGGCTGCTCAGTTGGATGAAAGTACTAAATCTCCTTGTGTTGCTTCTCTAAAACTAGATTTTCCTGTGTGAAGACAGCTGACACACCATGGGATTGGACAAGGAAAAATGGATTTTCGACTCCAAAGAGGTTTGTTCTCTTGGAGCCTCACATGACATCAGGAAAGCAGTGCCAGGAGAGGATTCATTATCCTTCATGATCTCTTCCCCTGCCAGGAGGCCTGTTACAGATAGCCTTCTGGAATGGATTACAAGGGAATTTAATTTCTGTACAAACACATACACGCACACACTCCTCACAAAAAGAGATCAAATTTCACAAATAGGTGGGCTGTGAGATTTGAAAATTGTTTCTGGAGGACAACTTACATTTTCTTCACTGTGGCCTAACAAAGAATATTCTGCATTATGATAACTATTGCTTTCTTGTCCATTTTTCTCCATGGCAAATTTGATTTAGACTGGGTAAATATGGATACCACATGAACCACTTTTCTAAGGTTCAGTTTTGGTAAGCAAGGGACACAACAAAGGGAAATTGGTAAATAGTTGATGGCTATGTGGTTAGGTTTGTAACAGATGGTTCATAAGTGGACACAGCCGCCCTTTCCCTACTAGATAGTATCTCATGAAATCAGGAGTGAAAGCTCACTGTTTTTGGCCAGTCATCCATTATCTCTTTCCTATGGTATGTCAGGATCATGGTCCAGACATTGTCCTGCCATGGTTAATTGCTGTGCTTGAGTATACGTGTGTTAATGTGGGATGATGGGTTATGCTACCCTATTGGTGATGCTGGAAAAAGAAAAGATTGTATATCAGTAGTAGCCTGGGCTAATGAGCAGATGTGTGGGGAGGAAGTCCTGCTGCAAATACCAAGGTTGTTCTTGTGTGAAGCTCTAGCTTGTTAGGGGAAGGGGAGGGAGAAGAAAGGATGAGATCTGGGAAGACAATATATCTTGAGTTGCTGACAAATAGGATGAAGGTGTCACCAGGGTTAGCGTCACCCAGTAATTTTTTAACTTAGTAATGTTTTTTGTACTAACATTATCCATAAACCGTAATTCCTGTATATCACTGAATGTAGTGGTAATAGTTGGGACATAAACAGCTAACAAAATTAAAATTATACCTTTAAGTTACAATACCATACACACAGCCTAAATATATTTACATGTAGTTTCATGTGGTTGAAGAGAAAATTTGGTAAGATGTGATGTTCTTAAAGAAAATTTAAATTTAATTTTTTTAAAAATCCTGAGGCTTCTCTTTTCTCCTCCGACAAACCATTGTCCCACTCACACCATCTTTTCTGCTGAGCCCTAGCATTTTAAAGGGACACAGGTGCATGCCCCAGCCAATTTCTGCCCAAAGACAGCTGTTTGGGGAGCAGTAGTATCATCCCCTCTTTGGGTGGTGTGGCCTGCACACACCCCTGCACACACATAGTGACACCTCTGAGGGGTGAGTTGTTCGAACTTTAAATATATAGTGTAACTGGAAAAAAATCTTTCAGTCCTGACAAGTTAACGACAACTCCTCATCAACTCTGCTTACTGAATAAAATTGTTGAAGGCTTGTGTTCCTGGTGTGGAGTTAGTCTGTATAGGCATCTACAGTGTGAACTGCTTCATGGATGCATCATGCATATGGTGGTCCCACTAACTGCTACACAACTTGCTTCCAGTTGGTTGTGGAGAAGGCAGAGCTTGGAATGTTACTTTATAAAAAAAGAACTAATCATGTTATTTATCATGCTGATCACGCAGCAAGTCATTTACTTGTTACTGTTACCGCAGTCCAGAATTCACTGGGTTGCTCATTACTAACACATTACCATCACTATAAGTAGCATGTTATTGAAAAGTACAGGAAAATGCTCCTCTGGTTCCCTCCATCTCTGATCAGAGTGGATTAACCTTTCTGTACTTCTCTGTCCCACAAAGGCACAGCTCAGCACTCAGCCACAGCTGCCGTGTGCAAAAGCACTGACTCAATCACTGTTTCACTCACATACCCTCCAACTGTTCTCATTTGGCCCAATTTTCAGCTGCTTTTCAAACATCCCACTTTCTCTCTCCTACTTTCACTTTCCCCTTTTGTCCTCAGCTTACTTCATTTGCTGCTAACTCAGTTCATAGGCTGCTGTCACACTGCAGAATTAATGCACTTTGACACCGCTTTAACTGTCATGGCTTCAGCCTATGGAATCTTGCAATTTGCAGTTTGTTGCAGAACCAGGGCTCCCTGACTGAGAGGCTAAATCCCAGAATTCCATAGCATTGAGCCATGGCAGTTAAAGTAGTGTCAAACTGGATTAATTCTGCAGTGCAGATGCAGTCATAGTCAATTAATTCAGTTGGGCAGGGAGAAAGGAAGAGGAGGGGAAGGAAGTGCAAAATCTTGCCCTTCTTAGTAGGTTCGGGCAAAAGCAAACTCCTGCAGTCTTTGCATGTTAGTATGTTCTTCCATAATAATAACAATCCTTAATAGTAGTAACAGCAGCAGCAGCAGCAGCAGCAGCAACAACAACAACAACAACAATTTATTACCTGCTTCTCCCTATGGATTGTGGTGGGAAACAATAGCAGATTACTATACAGCACCGGTTAAAAACCAGCAGCATCATTTAAAAATATACATCAACTTAAAAAGCAAATAAGACAAATACATATTAAAACAACCTATCCATATTTACAAATGCATAATTTAAAATTCACAATTTAGAATTAATAACTTTTTGCTACCTTGACCCCATGTTTTAATGCTTTTGTATTGTTTTAAAATTGTATTGATTTAAACTTGCTGTTGACCACCTTGAGTCCTCTATATTGGAAAAAAGATGGGATAAAAGTAAATAATAATAATAATAATAATAATAATATTGTTGTCAGACCACAGGTGCCCTGGTTTTCATCTGTGAAATGTTGGGGATATGTGCTCTCCCCAAACAACTGCTCTAACTCTCATGCTTGAGCTGGCCTCCGGCATGCAGAGAAACACTTTCTCACAGCGATGAAGCCAGTCTAATAAGTTCACCGAGCCTTGTGCCACTGTTTGTCAAAGCAGCACCCCTCTTGCACTGACTCTTTCTTTCTCTTTTTGGCATCCTCCTCCTCCTCCTCCTCCTCCTCCTCCTCTTTCCTATGGGCAGAATGCAGAAGGCAGGAAAGGCAATCTAACCTTTAGAACAGTTCCTTTAAAAGAATCCCAAATAACTGGAGTCTCTAGATTGGCTCATGTTTTCAGGGTGTCTTGTCCTCATTGTTTTGTCCCACACTTGGTGCCAAGATCCCTAAAAGAAGGATGCCCTAGGTTGCAACCCATGGGAGCCTTCCATCACCCCAAACCCTGAGTCAAAACACAGCCAGTTAAACATGCAGAAACCCTATTATGTTACATTAAAAAATAGTGAATTACGGGGTGGGGGGGAGAGGATAAATAAGTAAGAAACATGTTTCTAGCTCACTGCTATAAAAAGTAACTAATAACCAAAGTAACTTGTCACATTTAACATCACAGCAAACCTCTGGTAAATGACAGGCAGGAGAAACCAGCTGTGAGACTTTTTTCAGTTTAAGAGTAGAGATGCCAAAACATTGGAATGGATGGGGGGATTCTTGATCTCACCAGTGAATGAGCTGATAATGAGGATTTCAAAGATATAAATGTGTTAGTCTGTTTCAGCATAAAAAGATATAAGGCAATGCTGTAGCACCTTTGAAACTAAGGTCCAAACACACTGCAGAAATAAACCAGTTTGATACCACTGGCTCATGATAGAGAATCCTGGGAACTGCTGTTTATTGTGGCACCAGAGCTCTCTGACAGAGAAGGATGTCTCACAAAACTACAGTTTCCAGAATTCCCTAGTACTGAGCCAGAGCAGTTAAAGCAATCTCAAACTGGATTATTTCGGACCTATGTGTAAAAAAAGAAATTTTGAGCAGCGGAGATTCTCCTACAAGCACCATGCATGTGGTTACACTTTATAAATAACGTTAATTTCTCTGTTAACAGCAATACACTCAGTGGTGGAGGAATGTTTGGCTAGCTTGGCATATACTATTAATTTAGTATATTTTCTAAATTGTGGCAGGATAAATTTTGGCACTGGTAAAAACCAAGATGGAGTGAGTTGGTTCAACAAGCTTTGACAGTATAAACAACACCTATTTAGTTACTATAAGGTACTATTAGAGCAACATCTCCGTCTTGACTAACTCCTGGCAAGCCTGACTGCAAGCCTGGTTGAAGTATGAGCGCTGTCTGTTCCCTCCATGTGTCTCTCTTCCTTTTAATTCTTCTGCTGGATTTTCTGTCTGTGAGCTTCAGTTATTCCAGGAATAAAATTGATTATGTAATTTCAGAGTTTGGCAATTTTATTTTTGCTTGGACTAGAGCTTCTTGAATACTCCAGCTAGCACTGAAAATGTAGTCCAAAAAGTAATAGATTCCAAAGACAGGAGTTTTATGCATCATTATTCATGATAAGTAAATGATGCACTTTCTGACTCAAAGAATGTATAGTCAGCCCTCTATATCCACAGATTCAACCATACACTGCTTGAAAGTATTTTTAAAAAACATAAATTCAAAAAGCAAACATTGATTTTGCTATTTTGTACCAGGGGCATCATTTTACTACCCTATTGTATATAATGGGGCTTAAGCATCTATTGATTTTGGTATCCATGAAGGGGTCCAGGAACCAAGCCTCAGTGGATACCAAGGGCTCACTGTAATAGCCTAGGGTAAGAAAAGAACAACCAGAAAAGATGGAGAAGGATGATAGTCAGAAGGAAACTATGAGTCACTATGGAGCTCAACTGGGCGTGCTACAACAACGTATCTTCCAATCTTCCCAGTTTGGCAAGGAAAGTCCTGATTCATCTTCTAATGTCTCACTTCGTCAGCTGTTTTTAAAATGTCCCATTTTCCTCTCCTCCTCTCACTTCCCCACTTTGTCCTCAGCATACTTCAATTGGTGCAAACTGAGTTCAAGGTGGAAAAATAATTTGCACTCAGTGAACTCATTGGAGCAGAGGAGAGGGCAATATCTTAGCCTTCCCAGTGGGCTCAGGCAAAAGCAAGCTGCTGCAGTCTTTCCTAGTTTGTGTGTTCTTCCTCATTAATAACTTTTGCCATCTTGACCACACTCTGATGTTGTTTGACCACATGTATCCCACTTTTCATTTGTGAAATGTTGAAGGTTAAGAATGAAGTCTCATTTGCTAGAGTAGACTATCTGGGAATAAAGCTGCAAGCTTAGAAAGTTTTAGGTTTTCTAATGAAAAAAGAACTTTCTTAATCAAAGTTTGCTACACAATACTGAGCATTTCATCCATAGGTTTTTCCGTATCTTCTCTTCATAGAAATGTTTCCCTGCTAAGCTATGTAGCATTGCTTAAATGTATATACTGTACGATATCTGTATTTGCTCCTTGTATCTCTCCCTGCTGGTCTTTATTGACTTAGTTAAAGAGGAGAAAAGGCAAAGTCTTGTTTTAAGTTCCAGTAAGCCTCAGCCCCTCAATTTTCTGTGAAGCGTTCCTGCTGTGAAAGTGAAGACAAACACTGAGCATGAGCTGACAGGGTGCCACTGCAAATATGACATCTCTTAAAAATATTAAAACAGAAAATGCAGCTGAAAACACGAACATCATTTCTCAAGGTATGGAATGCTGAACAGATTCATGGTATAAATATTTCACTGAACAGTATCCCAGGGGGATCTTTCTTTCAGGTCTGTAGTTTAACTGCAAGAGGCCAGGATCCTTGCTATTTCTTCACAGTTTTAAGTAGCAATAAATTTCCATACCTGTTCTGGTCAACAGTATAGCCCCGAAGCCATTTTGACAGCAATATTAAAATTGCCTTCCACTCCTTTCTTGAGCAATAAGGGGTTAAGAGAATTTCTTACAAGATTTATCACAAGACCACCATTTCATATACCGCTTTCCTTCTATGGTTCTGTGGGAGGTGGATATACCTCCAGTGTCTTAATTTGGCAGGGACAGTCCCAATTAATCTTCTGTTTCCCCACTTTTCAGCTGCTTTTATAATGTCTCATCTTCTGTCTCCATATCTCACTTACCTTGTTTGTACACAGCTTACTAACAATAATGGAAAATGGGTTCAAGGTGCAAAAATAGTTTGCACTCAGCTCAGCAGAGGGGAGAGGAGAGGTGGAGTGAAACCTTGCCCTTCCCAGTAGGAGCTGGCAAAAACAAACTTCTGCAGCCACTCCTAACCTGTGCATTCTTCCTCATTAATAACCCTTTGTCATCTTGAGCACACTCTGCTTAGCTGCACATGTCGCTGTTTTTGTTTAATGTTGGGAAATTGTTTCATTCCCAGCTCGACTATGAAACCCACAGAATGAGCTTGGGCAAGTTGCATGCTCTCAGCCTCAGGGAAAGGCAATGGCAAACCTCCTCTGAACAAATCTTGCCAAGAAAACCCCATGATAGGTTTGCCTTAGGGTAACCATAAGTCAGAAACAACGTGAAGGCACACAACAACATGGGCAAATTAGTTCCGGATGCAAGTTATAATAATGAGCAAAGTCCAAACACCCACTCCTGAATACAGTGAAAGATACAATGTGCAAGATACGACTGATTTTTCTTTGTGGTTTCTGTAGGCTGGCACACATACAGATATAGATCATTTTAGAACTTACTCTTACTTGTATGGCGGCAAGTCACATGCTCTCAGCCTCAGGGGAAGGCAATGGCAATCCCCCTCTGAATAGATCTTGCCAAGAAAACCCCATGATAGGTTCACCTTAGGGTCACCATGAGTCAGAAAGGGCTTGAAGGCGCACAACACACACACACATGCCTGCTCAATCAATATTAATGCCCAGAAGGAATCAAACCACACCTTCTTGCTTAGTTCAGTTATTTTTATTTTCAACTATCACCTCTGCAGCAGTTCTGCTGCAGACTTCTGGGGATTTAAAAAAGCCTCTGTCAGTGCAGAAAACAGCTGGCTAGATGAGTGAATAATCTAAACTAGTGTAAAGTAGTTTCCTTCATTTCCTAACTTTCATTATTTTTCACTTAGCCTAATGTCTTCCATTGCACAGACCTGACTTGTATTCACTTTTGTCAATGTTGCAAAACCTACAAACAAACCAAAATGTCTGCTGCATCTGGACTTACTTTCAATATGATACAGTGTTACCCCGGGTTATGAAAATAATTCGTTCCGCCGCCGCTTTCGTAACTCAAAAGGCTTTCGCAAGCCGAAACCCCATAGGCGCTAATGGGGAAAAGCCGCGATTTGGTGCGAAAAAGCGCCGAAAAGCACCAAAATTTCTTTCGTAACCCGAAATAACCTTCGTAACCCGGAACAGTTTTTTTCAATTGGATTTTTTCGTAACCCGGAAATTTCGTAAGGCGGCGCATTCGTATCCTGGGGTACCACTGTAATTCCTCTCTCGTTCAGTGAAATTCTCTGTTTTTACTGTACTTTTGTGGGCTTAAAATGTGCCTTGCTAATACTGAGCAAACTGGTGGACAGAGAACTGGTATATGCAAAATCCTGGGAGACTCTTTCCTTTTGAAACCAAGGTAGTTCTGGCTTTGTTTCTATAATCGTTCAAAGATAATCCTTCCAGTTTAAAGGCATCAGAACGCAATATAATCATTGCTTCCTTCCACACTCCCTTAACTGTCCGCCTTCACTATTTTATAAGTAATTGGGTTGTAACTCCACAGTCAATTTCAGGTCATCTTTCATTTGGGTAAAATATATTCTTATTGGCAAGCTCTTTTCTTATTCAGGAACACACACCACTTACAGCTGTTTTGTATTTTATGTTCTCATATAAATGTTATGCCTCAATTATTATAGAAAACTGAATGTCAGTTTTACTATTATTTTTATTCTAATAAGAGAGGTGAATAATTGTATTTACTTTTTTCATTATGCAATCCTGATGTTGTAATATGGACACTTACTATTTGCTGTATCAATTATTTGTCGTTGGCTGAAGGCAGGGAACTATTTTTCCTTACCAAAGGGAGAAAAGTAATTGAGGGTGTACACACACATACATAATTTGAGTGAAAAGCCTGCTATGGTATTACACTCATTTGGTTCTCTTCTGCCAGATGTGGATGTGCACAATACTGATTGGCTGAAACCAGTCACATTACTAATCAATTTGTTCCACTTGTCTTACAAATAATTATTGATTTTGCTGTTTAAAACTGAACATGGATGCAGTGTGTGTATACATAGTTGAATACATGTGTATGTTTTTGTTGTTATTTGCTATCAACTCGACTTTGACTTCTAGCAACTCTATAAATGAGAGCCAGCATGGTGTAGTGGTTTGAGTGTTGGACTATGACTCAGGAGACCAGGGTTCAAGTCCCCCTCAGCCATGGAAACCCACAGGGTGACCCTGAGCTCTCTCTCAGCCTCAGAGGAAAGCAAAGATAAACTCCCAACAAAACCTGCCAAGAAAACCCCAAGATGTGCTCACCTTAGCATTGCCATAACTTGGAAAGGGCTTAAAAGCACACAACAACAATGGTAATAATAATAAATGAGAGACTTTCAAGAACCTTCCCAGGTCAAACACTGCTGTGTGCAGATCTCATAAACTCTGAAATGTTGATACCTTCATCGAATCAACCCTCCTATAATTCAGTCTTCCTTTTTTTCTTACTACCTTCCACTTAGCAGACCAATATCATTTTTTCCAGTGAGTCACATCATCTCATGAAATGTCCAAAGTACAACAGTCCAGGTTTAGGCATCTTGCCATCTGGGATTTTAAGAATTGAAAAGTTGGCTAGCATTGACACATAAGGGTGCATGACTGATGCCAGTAAATCCATCAAAGCAGTTGCAAAAATGAAACACTAATTATTATTATTATTATTATTATTATTATTATTAACCTTTATTTATAAAGCACTGTAAATGTAGCTTCATCTATGGGAGGAAAAGAAATCAAGAGATTATTACTAGTATGCACCCTCAATGTCCTTGTTTAATGCAATTTTATGTTGGATACTGGAAAATAAATCAAGATTTTTGAAAAAACAAAAAAACAACCCAGTGCAATGATAACTTGCAAATTAATCAACTGGGTGAATGGCTCATGATTGGCAAGCATAGCAGACAATAGATAAAGAAAGCATATTTTATTCAATCAAATTGTTCAAAAGTGTTCTGGGATTTATGCAAACCTCTGTAGAAGGGTGCGTCTTATCACATAACAGATGAATGATTCAGAGAAAATAAAACTGTATTCTTATATTTCCATCTCTACAGGGGAATTTTTCAGGACTTACAACCTAGTATATAATATATAGAGTTCTGGAGCTTGACCTAGGTAAACCTGGTAGTATATATCTTCTCACCAGGTGATTTTACCTGATGATCAGCAGTAAAACAGGCAGACATTCAAACAAGCACACAAGGACAATCAGCCTGAGGAGCAAGACCAGAGGTAATATGTAGAATTTTGTTGATCCCTTGTGTCAACTAATTGTTGCTGAGCTGGAAAATACCAATAATGACAACTGACACCCACCCACATCTGGTGAGGTATATGTTCAATCATTCATTTCAATGATTATCTTAACACAGCATTCAGCTTTGACACAGTTCAGCTAGTTCTTGTTCTCATGTATGGAGACGCTGACTGCACACAGTATTATTATAAGAAATACCTTGAGGACTATTAATGGATGCAGGTGTCGCCTATACATTTTAGATGTAAATGAGATACTGGAGATGATAGGTTTCACACATTATTTTAATGTGAAATTTCTTGTAGATCACAGCCTATACATTTAACAAACAGTGTTTATGTGCAGGCATTTCTGGGGATCAAGCAGTGAGGAGAGTTGATCTATAGCATGAGTAATATTAATAAAGTGTTAGAGTTTTTATATAGGTATACCTCATTTAACCATGGGCTGAAACAGACCGGCAGTAAGCACCAACTTGGGGGGGGGGGAATGGGAGTGTCGGGTTTAGATGATGCATGCCCTGATGCTGCTCCCAAGTTGGCGCTATGCTGCCTGACTGACCAGATGGCGGGCAGCATTGCGGGGTTCCAGCAGCAGAGTGTGCAGCATCTGCACACTGCAGGAGCATAGAAGAGCTGTTGCCGCAGTAAAAAAGGTGACTTTTTTCTGTCCCCAAAAGGAGCAGCATTTTGTGGTTGCCACAGCCCCTGTCCGGCACTCAAACGGGTGGCATCAAGCTACCCTTTAGAGTCATCTGTACCGGTTCCATGTTAACATAGATCCAGTATGGTGTGGGTGTTGGGTTAGGACCATGGAGACCAGGATTTGAATCCTCACTTGGCCATGAAAACCCATTGGATGACCTTGGGGAAGTCTCAGCCTCAGAGGAATGCAATGGCAAAACCCCCTCTAAATAAATCTTGTCAAGAAAACCCCTTGAAAGGTGAACCTTAGAGTCAGCTTAGGTCAGAAATTTCTTGTAAGCAAACAACAGAACAAAGCCTCTGACAGTGAAGCACCTTTTCACAAAGGCCTTTCAAAACTACCCTGCCTTGTTTCCTCCTTATCCTCTGTCTATGTGAGTATTCTTTTTAGAAGCATTGGCATTGGGAAGATAGTGAAGCAGGGCTTCAGCAGTGTGTCAGTAATAAATGCAATAAAGCTTGAGTTGGGAAACAGCAGGTTTTTGTTCTAGCAGATTGGATTGTAGCCTGTTTGTAACAGGCAAGGTAAACAGCAGCTGCCTTCGGAATCCCTTACTTAGCATGCATAGACAGCAAAACAGAGAGAAAGTTGGAGCACAGATAAGCCTGTCTCACTAGCCGTCATCAGCATGCTTAAAATACACAAATATGTAACTTTGGCCACCAAAATAGAAATCATAAAAATGGAAGCTGGTAAAAGAAAATGTCGCCCATGAATGTACTTTGGATGGAGCCTTCCAATGGTCTCTAGAAGATTGAAACTGTTTTTAGTCTGCCCATGTTTTCTACCTCTGGTAACCTTCCGCCAAATTTTCTGTTAAAGAAGTAATCCCCACGAAGACATCTAACTGAGGTATGCCTGTATTATTATATTTGTTAACAGTCACTGTTTATTATTCCTGGGAAATGTTTGCTTATTGATGCAGTAAGTTATCAATTCAGACCAATAAATAAAAGTTGTGTGTGTGTGTGTGTGTGTGTGTGTGTGTGTTAACACAGACGGAGTGCATGGATGCAATTGATTTAATAATTTCCTTCTTCTGTTTACATTCTCTAGAAAAAAATTAAAGAGCCCTCCCTCTATCCACCATCTTGAGGGAGAAGAAGGCAAGTCAGCTCTAACAGGCCTGTGAGGGAGAGCAGATCTGATGGACTTTCCCCCTTCCCTACTGTCATTCCCTTCTCCTTTTGTGTCTTGTCTTTTTTAGATTGTAAGCCTGAGGGCAGGGAAATGTCTAATTAACAAACTGTAAGCCACTCTGATAGCCTTTTGGCTGAAGAGTGGGGTATAAATAAATAAATAAATAAATAAATAAATAAATAGAAACCCATTGAGTGACCTTGCACTAGTCACATGCTGTCAGCCTCAGGAGAAGGCAATGGCAAACCTCCTCTGAGCAAATCTTGCCAAGAAAACGCCATGATAGGTATGCTTTAGGGTCAGCATAAATTGGTAACAACTTCGAGGCACACAACAACAACAGAAAGTGCTACAACATTTAAACAACATCTGATGTTCAAAAAAGGAAGTAGATTAAACATAAAGCAATGTGTTTCAGTTCACTTCTCTGAATATTTATAAAGATGTTGCATTGCTTTATTTTTGACACCATTCACTAACACAATAGCTTGCCAATGCTTTATTATTTGCAAATACATCTTCATGCGTGGAATTCTATGGCACATCTGGCTCAGTGTAGGAGCTCAGTACTGTACTTAAAATTGATTTTAAGTTTCTTTCTTTCTCTTGGATTTCAGCAGCTTGGCAGTACTACTACCATCAGTCAGTAGGGATGAAGCAGAAATTCTACTTGAGGGGATTCCTTGGCAGCTTGCTGCCAGGAGTATTACTTAAGGAAGAATGTCAAACCAAATGACAAGGTATACAGTGAATTTCAATGATGATGCAAATGCATATCCCTCCTAGATTTCTGAACTGATTTCATTGATAAGTCCTTCAGCATTGTAGTGCTCCTGGAAAACCAAAAGAACACCTGACAATTAAGGCTAGTCTTCTTCCTTCCTGCTTGTCCTATTCATCTGTAAATAATCTAGGGACTCCCTTTCATCTTTGCTCTATTGTCATTTAACAACCAGGCTGTATATTAAGGATATCTGTTTTTTATGTTTGCCACTTGATCCCTGATAAGGTGAAGTGTCAAATAAAACAGGGTTCTGAATTTTAGAGTTTTTAGTCAGTTTAATGTTACCCTTTTAATATGACCATATATTCAATGTCTAGCTATTTATTTGTTAAGGATGATTTTTGACTTGCTGAATTGATATAATCAAATAACTCTTTTAACACAAAAGTGCCTGGGATTTCCAAAGTTGTAAATTTTGTTATAATATATAACAAATACATTACAATTATTTGTGCGTGTATATGCTTTCATGTCACCTGTCAACTTATGGTGACCCCATGAATTTCATAGGGTTTTCTTAGGCATGGAGTACTCAGAGGTGGTTTTGCCAATCCCTTCCTCTGAAATATTCATTGGTGGTTTCTCATCCAAGAAGCACCCTGCTTAGCGTCCAAGAGTAGATAGGGTCTGATGCGTTTAGAGTTGACGATATTAATAAAATACTTTCTCAAAGTAGTGGCCAAGAAAAATGCACCACAATAAACATAAAATAATCAGTAAAAGCCAGAGAAGTAAAAAAAAGTCTTATCCAAGAAGTGCTAAACTCTGATAAACAGTTGTGGCAAAGGGATCAGCATCCCTATAAAATACAACTCAAGAAAAAGCCAGCAACCAAGGCTGTAATGGTGGGACTGAGGGACACCAATTGCATTACATTCTAGAGATATAGGGACACTGAAGGTAAGCTCCCCTCTCTCATGTCTACCAATCTGACTTGTGTTAGTTTTGAGCAGATCAGAAAGGCCTCTGTGGCTGATCTTAAGGTACAGGCAGGCTAGTTTGGATGGAGTCCTTTAAGTGACAAGGTCCCAAACCATTTAAAACTTTAAAGTTGAAAAAAAATACAGGATAGCCATTGCAGTTACTGTGATGTGTCACATAAACAAATGATCCAGTCTCCACCAGTATTTGAGTGGCTGTATTCTGTCCTGACTAAAGTTTTGGGACCATCTTTAAAGACAAGGCCTGGTAGAGTACATTGCTATCCCTTAGCCCTGACTCGTCTTCTAATCTCTATAGCTCCCTCCTTTCTGCCCTCGCTCCTCCATATCTTCAATCTCTCTCTCTCTACAGGCTCCTTCCCTTCGGACTTCAAACATGCTCTCATTTCCCCAATTCTGAAAAAACCTTCTCTTGACCCCTCCTCTCTGTCTAGCTATCGTCCGATTTCTCTTCTCCCCTTTCTTTCTAAAGTTTTGGAACGGGTTGTCTATTCGCGCTGTCTTGAGTTTCTTGAAGCCAATTCCATCCTTGATCCCTTTCAGTCTGGTTTCCGCCCAAGGCATTCTACAGAGACAGCTCTCACTAAGATCTCGAATGACCTTTTACAGGCCAAGGCTAATGGCCTTTACTCTGTTCTCATTCTTCTCGATCTGTCTGCAGCCTTTGACACTGTTGATCACTGTCTTCTAGTTGACATACTCTCTGACCTTGGGTTCTCAGACTCTGTTCTCGACTGGTTTAGATCTTACTTGTCTGGCAGATCTTTTGCAGTAGTTGCAGGGGGTCAGACTTCTTCTCCTGTTCCCTTATCTGTTGGAGTTCCCCAGGGCTCTGTTCTGGGTCCCCTTCTGTTTTCTCTCTACACACTGTCCTTAGGAAAACTCATCAGCTCTTTTGGTTTTTCCTACCATCTCTATGCCGATGACACCCAGCTGTATCTTTCTGCCCCTGACCTTTCTCCAAGGCTTGAACAGCAAGTCTCATCTTGCCTTACAGCTGTCTCACAGTTGATGCGCCATCGGCGTTTGAAGCTCAACATGTCCAAGACGGAGCTTCTTGTCTTTCCTCCTAAGCCCAACCTTCAACACTCCTTTTCTGTCTCTGTGGACAACATTTCCATTCAACCAGTCCAGCAAGCCCGCAGTCTTGGCTTTATCTTTGACTCTTCTCTGTCGTGTATCCCTCAGATCCAGACCACAGCCAAGGCTTGTAGATTCCTTTTGTACAATATTGCCAAAATCCGACCATATCTCACTGCCTCTACTGCCAAGATCCTGGTCCATGCCCTAGTGATCTCACGACTGGATTACTGTAATGTCCTCCTGGCTGGGCTTCCTTTTTCTCACCTCCGTCCTTTAATCTCTGTCCAGCATTCAGCTGCACGCATTATCACTTCCACCCACCGCTCTGACCACATCTCTCCTGTGTTGGCATCCCTTCACTGGCTCCCTCTCCCTTTCCGCATTCAGTATAAGCTCCTGCTGTCGACATTCAAAGCCCTCCATGGACTGGCCCCTCCTTACTTATCAGACCTTCTTTCTCCTCACCTTCCCACCAGGGCCCTCCGTTCTGGTAGTCAAGGTCTGCTGTCTCAGCCCAGGATTTCCTCTGCCCCATCCCGGATTCGCCCCTTTTCACTTGCTGCCCCTCACTCCTGGAACCTTCTTCCTCCACAAGCAAGAGCCATCACTTCTTTAACCAGCTTCAAAACGGAGCTGAAAACCATCCTATTCAGAGAAGCCTTCCCAGGCATCGCATAATTGTCGCTTACTATCTGATGTTCTGTTGTTGGCTGTTTATCGATCCATTTCCTGTATTCCTATGTACTGTATATGTATTATCCTACTTGTGATTATGTATTTTCCCTGGATAATGATTAACCATCCATTATGAAGCCTTGCCCTCCCTCCAGTCCATCTGCCTTGGTCCAGGCCTCGGAGGTTGAGAGGAACTGCTGGACCTCTTACCCTTTCTCGTCACCACTCCCTTCTCCTTCTGTATCATGTCTTTTTTAGATTGTAAGCCTGAGGGCAGGGAACCGTCTAACTAAAAAGATTGCATGTACAGCGCTGTGTAAATTTACAGCGCTTCATAAATAAAGGTTAATAATAATAATAATAACATGGAGAACCAAGGCAGCAGCAACACTGCAGAATTAATACAATTTGACACTGCTTTAACTGCCATGGCTCAATGTGATGGGATTCTGGGATTTGTAGTTTTGTGAACTATTTAACTTTATCTGCTGGAGGGTTCTGGTGCTACAACAAACTAGAAATCCCAGGATTCCATAGGAAGGAGCCATGGCAGTTAAAGCAGTGTCAAATTGTATCAGTTCTTCAGTGGGGCAGCAGTCCAAGACAAGTTCACCCTACTCAAAACAAGCCATCCCAGATTAATCCACTCTAAACAACAAAACTGAAGGAGCCGAGTTTTAATTCCATTCACTATAGCAGGTTGATTACAAACCTTACAGAACAGCAAGCTTGTTAAAACCTAGCAATAATTCAAGTGTGGTATAGTATGTTGCAGTGGTTTGAGTTGAACTATGACTCTGGGACCACTGGGTGAGTGGAAACTCATTGTGTGACCGTAGGCAAGTCAAATTTTCTCAGCCTCAGAGGAAGGCAATGTGAAACTCCCTTTGAACTACTATATTCTTGCCAGGAAAACCCCATGATAGGGTTGCCATAAGTCAGAAATGACTTGAAGGCACAAAACAACAACAACAAATACATGAGCTTGTTGGTTTAACAAGTCACTCTGACTTATTTTCCCTTACAATGACTGGGACTTATGTTAGTTCTGATTAACTTTTGACATGTATTTTAGTGGAACCCTAGTGTGTTTAAGACCTGCTACTTAGGCAGGCATGAATGAATGAATGAATGTGCAAAAAAGGGAAACATGCTAGTTCTGCCCCTCTAACATCAATCCCCAAAACTGGAGAGCAACACTCTGAAGAAGAGAAACTTTGCTATGTGTGGAGGCTTCCTATGCAATAGGAGACCCTGATTTTTCAGGTCATGGTTTGACCTGCATTTGTTGCCTTGCTGAATGGTGGAGAAGAAATGAGGTATGGCTTCAGTAGGTATCAAGGTGATTAGGTGGATGGGAGAGGAATGTGTTTTGTGCCATAAGAGAATGTCTTTGATTTTTTAGACATTTAACAAACAAAAAGTCACCTTCAGCTTCAGAGGATGGCGTGGCAAACCCCCTGTGATGAAACATGCCAAGAAAACCTTTGATAGATTTGCTTTATGGTCACCATACATTGGAAATTACTTGAAAGCACATAACAACAACAACAGCAAGAAGTCATCTGTGTTCATTATATTTGCAAAATGTGAAAGAAAAGAGGTATTTAAAAGCGAATTGCTTGGAGATTCTTGGATTTATAACGGTAACTAATTAGGTTGAAAATCTAATTTTCCAAACTCTGAGAAAAATGACCACCATGTGCAGAGGATAGGGGGGGGAGCAATGCCCATAAACCTGTTCATCAGCCTTCGCTTAAAAGTGTTTCCATTTGGACTGCTGCAGGAAGGAAGGACAAATGAGTGAGGAGAAATACTTTCATATTTGGCTTCGAGCTAAATTTGAATTGACTCCTGTTCTAAATGGTGACCCTCGTGCCTCCTAATTATACAGATGAATCTGGATGCAGACAAATCAGAATCGATTGCAGACAGATCCAGCCCTTTAAGACGCAGAGTTAATTGCATGCTCTCCAATTTTCTCCATTAGGAGGATCAAAGGGCTGGTTGCCTTCACTGGCAAATCTCAAGGATGAGTCCTGGCAGCTAGACCAGAACTAGCCTGTGATGAACTGTAGCCTTACAGAATGAATCAGCAGTAATTATAGACCAGTTTGGGCTTTCTGAAGTGGTGGCTTAAAGGAACAACAACAATCAGACAATCGCTTGAGTCTTTTAACTTGAGGCTTGCAAAACCAGGCTCAGGACCACATCCTACTGCTTGCAATGAAATCGACTCATTATATTGCTCACTTCTGACAGAGCAAATGAGTGTAAAAAGGGTTGTTTTATGATCATTAACGACACAGTCTCTTTGGGATATTTTCTTGGAATGAAATGCTTTTGCCTTAAAATAAGAGAGGCTCCGGTTTTCCTTCTATTCTTACCTTGGCTATATATGAGATTCATGTATATTCATGTTTCCCCAAGCACTAAGGTCCAGTTGGCTACTCAGCCAACTGCTCCAACCAGCATAATATGAACAAACTTTGTTTCTCTTTCATTCTGACAGGAATGTGAATTGGCTGAGTTGTGCATCGCCTCTAGCAGCAGAAACACTCTTCCTGTCAGGTTCTTTCAAACTCTTGCCATTAAAAGGAAAATCGTCTAGATTTCATATCCATTTCAGTTATTGCAAATGAATTGGCCCTGGTTTTATTTATTTTATTTATTTATTCCGTGTGTGTGCTGCCTTTTTCCAAGGCGGGACCCAAGGCAACGTGTCTCCCAGAAAGAGCCACTTAAAAAAAAACAGAACAGTAACATTTTTTTAAAAAAATTAAATCACCACATAAAGGAATATAAAATTATTTTAAAGACTTATAAAGTTATAGAGTTAGATAAAACATCTAAAAAAAAGCTTCCCTGCTCATATATTAAAAGCTTCCTTAAATGAAAAGATGTAGTTTGCTATAAAAGGAAAGCAGAAAGAGGGCTAGCCTGGACCTCTGTGGAAAAGAGTTCATTTGTGTCATTTTTAAAATTGCAATAATGGTTACTGTTTGTTGGTTTTTGGTGGAAGAACATGCTCATATCCTCCAACTGCTCTGATGTGGCAAGAACTTTCCCAAATAATTGTTGTTCATCCTGCTTTTTCTGATGCTTTAAAATGTCCCAGTTTGGCCTAGTTTCCCTGCCCAGAAAACCTTTTTTTTCCCTGGCCTGTGCTACTTCAGGAACCTATTCACACTCAAAGTGACCAGATGTCATAACTGCAAAAGTGGACAAGGCACTGTAAAATGTAGGACATTCAAGGAAATTGTAGCGTTTATAAAATAAAATCTAAAAACAATACAAATATAAATTCAATCTTCTTAGTCATGCTCAAAATGGAGGACATTTTGGAATTCCTCCTGGACAGAAGGCTGGAATGTAGGACATGTCCTGGAAAAGGAAGATGTCTGGTCACCCGTTCACACTACATAGATATAGTGCTATATTCCACTTTAACTGCCATGGCAAAATCCTACAAAATCCTGTGGCTTGTCCTTTGGTGAAATATTTGACTTGTCTATAGCTATCTCTCAAATACAAATCTCAGGGTTCATTCCATGGTATGTGGTTGTGGCAGTCAAAGTGGAATATAATGTTATAACTAAGTACTGCAAATGGGCTCCAGGTGACAATTGGAGAGTCACATGGCTGAACATTTGTCCAGTCAAAAACATTCTGTGACCTGGTGTGATTAGCATAGAACATTTCTTCCCAATACCTCAGTTTCTACTTGGAGGAATTTAATCCATGTTTTGGTTTGGAAAGATTATTTAGTTCTGTTGGCCACATCGTAATGTCCAGTCAAGAAGAAGACTTGCAAAATCATCTGCTCTTTTGGATAAACTAGAGCTCAGTTTAGTTTTTTGTGGGTTTTTCGGGCTATGTGGCCATGTTCTAGAAGAGTTTCTTCCTGACGTTTTGCCAGCATCTGTGGCTAGCATCTTCAGAGAATTTCGCTGAAGATGCCAGCCACAGATGCTGGTGAAACGTCAGGAAGAAACTCTTCTAGACCATGTCCACATAGTCTGAAAAACCCACAAAAAACTATGGATGCCGGTCATGAAAGCCCTAGAGCTCAGTTTGTCAATCTGGGATGCCTCTGTGTGTTTGCATAGAATATTATTGCCATCCATTCCTGATTGCAGAGGACATGGGCTCTTGCCTACAGAACACATCTGAAATAGCGTATCAGTAGGATATTCCATAATGAGAATACAAAGTGATTCAGGATTTGCAATCTTTGGGGGCTGGAGGACACATTTTGGATTTTGTCAAAGTGGGGCTGTCATGAAATTGCGGAGAGGTGCCCATTTCATACCCTTAAAATTTCCCAGTTTCGCAGGGACAGTCCCAATTAATCCTCTATTATCCTATCTTTTCAGTATTTTTTTTTTTACAATGCCACAGATTTTCTCTCCTCTCACTTTCCCTATTTGTGCCCAGTTTACTTTCAATTGCTACAAACTGAGTTCAAAATGCAAAAGTAGTTTTGCACTCAGTTCAGCAGTGCGAAAGGAGGAGGGCCAGAGTCCCTGTTGGCTGGGGAGGGGGGGAGGCAAACTGCTGCAGCCTCTCCTTGCCTACGTGTTCTTCTTCATTAATAACTTTTGCTATCTTGACTGCACTCTGAAGTTGCTTGGCCGTGCCTGTCCCAGTTTTTATCTATGAAACCATAGAGGGCATGCCATCTGCAAAACAGTTGTGGTGGGTATGACCAGTCATAAAACACACATTCACCAAGAGGCAAACTGGTGAATCTAAAAGAAAATTCATTTACCAAAGACATAGGTGACGTTTGAACCCCAGAATGCAAATTCACTCTTTGAATCTACATCCATGTCACAGATCAGCAGTTGTCCCAAATCACCATTGTGATTTGTTGAATAATTTATTCAGCAAAACAAAACAAAAATGCAGGGATAACTGTGTTGGCCGTAAACCAAAATCCAAAACAACACATTGTGGTGACATCTTTATTAGGCATACCAAATAGTGGAAAATACATTATCCTGTGGGTCCTTGTTATCTATTGGGGTTTGGTTCCAGGAACCCCCATGGATAACAAAATCCATAGATGCTGAAGTCCCATTAAATACTATGGCGGGTAAAATGATGACCCTTATATAATATGGGAAATGAATGTTTGTTATTTAGAATTTATACATGTTTTGAATATTTTCAAGCCGTGATGCTTCAATCCATGGATAAAAAATCTGTGGATAAGGAGGGCCGATTGTACTGGCTTAAGTCTATTGCCTTGTTCATCAGGCAAAGGTCATACAAAATTGTACAGGGGAAGAAAAGTAATATTAGAATCACAGATAGGCATCTTGCTTGAGGTGTTTAAGATGGCACTTCAGGGTGTCTTTGGTGTGGTACATATCATCCCGAAACGGCGGGCTGGAGGCACTGGTTTTTCTTCCGGAGGGACACCGCAGCAGCCAAACTGCACGACATCCCTCTGCAGTAAAAAGAATCCGGAAAAAAAAGGTTCTTTTTGCGGTGCCTGGCGCACATCACAAGTGCACCATTGGCATACCAGTGACGTAAGTGATGCACAGTGACATCTGTATGCTGCGCGTTACTTACATCATCATGGCTGCACCCGTGTGGATGGGACACCACGAAGATGCTGCCATCGTGACGTGCTAGGTTACTGTGTGTTCCTGAATACTGTTATCGGCGGTGGCACGCCACTTTGGGCCCATCTGTCCCAAGCCATTGTTACACCATTAAAAAGGGAAAAGCTAACTGGGAAACAGAATGTTGTATTGTCTATTGTATTGTACTCATACTTTTATACATTTTATTTAACCTTTTATATAGCGTTTTTATATAGAGTTCTATTTAGCTTTGTGGTATTTTGAGATGGCTGTTGGGCTAATCAATAAACATTGATTGAGTGAATGTGTTTTCTAGTGCTCACTTTATACCTGTTTTTGGAGTGGTTATGAGGGGTTGGTTTGAAATTAGGGTTACTGTCTCTTTAATGGATGTATAGAATAAAGAAATTCAGTAGGTGTTGTTTGCAAATACATTTGCCATTTGTCTCGGAAAACCTGGAAAATCCAGATTGAAAGGACTAGAAAATCTCCCAGCTGGCTGGGCCATCTGAAGCAGTACATCTTGGATTTCTCCCATGTTGGAGGACAATGGGTAGGTTAAAATGCCACAGAGGCAATGAAGCAGGAAACTGCAAGAAGACTGGCACTGGAGGAAGCCTTATCCCACCCTTCAGGATCCAGTTGCTACTGCACAGGTGTAGCATTGGCACCTTCTACTTCCATTCCCTACCCCCTTCCCATGACAGGCCCAGAAGGAGGGAAAGGAAAGGAGGCCTACTGTTGTGTGGTGATTGTGTCGGCGGCTTCAGCCTAGTGCTGGGAAGCACAATGGAACTTCACTTCCAAACAGCCTCGAGAAAGTAAAGGCTTTCTTGGGGCTGCTTGGAAGCCTCCCTCCCCATGCCAGCTTCGGCGGGGGGATCAAAAAGGGCTCTTAGCTTGGTACTGGTACTGAAGTTGAAATATGGTAGAAAAAGTGCAACGATTGTGTTGCCTTTGTATAATCAGAATGCAAATTAATAATATGCACAACTGATATTTGCATAATTTTTATTCTGGAGAGAAGCGACCAGTGGGGTCCCACAGGGCTCTGTCCTGGGCCCAGTGCTATTCAACATCTTTATCAATGACTTGGATGACAGAATTCAGGGCATACTTATCAGATTTGCAGATGACACCAAACTAGGAGGAGTAACTAATACCCCAGAGGACAGGATCAAAATTCAAAATGACCTTAATAGATTAGAAAGCTGGGCCAAAGCTAACAAAATGAATTTCAACATGGAGAAATGTACGGTACTGCACTTAGGGCAGAAAAATGAAATATAGGATGGGTGACACCTGGCTGAACGAGACTCGTGTGAAAGGGATCTAGGAGTCCAAGTAGACCACAAATTGAACATGAATCAACAGTGCGATGTGGCAGCTTACAAGGCCAATGTGATTTTAGGCTGCATCAGTAGAAGTATAGTGTCTAGATCAAGGGAAGTAATAATGCCACTATATTCTGCCTTGGTCAGGCCCCAATTGTGTCCAGTTCTGGGCACCACAATTTAAAAAAGATGTTGAGAAACTGGAGCGTGTCCAAAGGAGAGCGACTAAAATAGTGAATCCATGTCCTATGAGGAACGACTTAGGGAGCTAGTGATGGAGAAGGTTAGTCTGGAAAGAGAAGGTTAAGAGGTGACATGATAGCCCTATTTAAATAGTTGAAGGGATGTCATATTGAGGAGGGAGCAAGCTTGTTTTCTGCTGCCACAGAGACTAGGACTGGATACAAGCTACAGGAAAAGAGATTCCACTTCAACATTTGGAGGAATTTCCTGACAGGGCTGTTCGACAGTGGAACACACTCCCTTGGAGAGTGGTGGAGTCTCCCTCCTTAGAGGTCTTTAAGCAGAGTCTGGATAGCCATCTGTCAGGGATGCTTTGATTGAGAGTTCCTGCATGGCAGGAGTTGGACTGGATGGCCCTTGTGGTCTCTTCCAATTCTATGATTCTATGCCTAGATATGAGGGACTGGAATATGGGAACCCTATCTGCAAGATTAGAAAAATCTGATGAAATTATCTCTTCTGAACAGCTATTAAAGGGAGAGGAGCCCTGTTCATTATGTTAACTGGCAACCCAAATAGGGATGAATGTCTCATTTGGTGCTAAAGTATCAGGGTAGAAGACCCCATGCAATAGGCACCTTAAGTGATCCAAGGGCTGTTGAGCTCTAGCCAAAGAGGTTTCTTAAAATTGTCTCAGATGATGCCATATATTATCGACCATATTAGCTGGGAGATTCTGGGAGCTGTAGTGCAATAAATAAATAAATAATAATGTGTTTCATTACTTGTTTCTGTCTACATGGTAATGATCTCCAGGCCGCCTTTCACCTTTAAAAAGCCAAAGCCGCCCCCATGATGTAAGCAGATAGTCAGCATATACTATTTAAAAGGTATTCAACTTGAAATAAATTTATAAATGTTGTTACATTTTTAGTCCTCCCCCACTCCAAGAAGAGAACTGAGGATATAACATTTCCCCAAATAGTTGAAGGGTTTAACATGTGATTCCCCCTCCCTTCTGATATTAATGGGAAGCACATGATAAAACCTCAAGTCAAGACTTTTAAGATCTGGAAGTACATGTTACAAAACGTAGTCTGTGAAATGGGTAAGATGGAGTAATAACACACATTCATGCTCCCTGACACCTTTGCAAACAAATTGCTGTTTTATTTTACTGAACCATAAACTTACGTAACAGTTGGGGTGGAAAACAAACAAATCATTGAGCTGGTCCCATTACTTAAATCCCACATAATGCCACTTTATCTCTGGATAAGTGATATTTATAATCTCAAGTCCTAACCTTTCCAGCCTTTCTTTGTATGGAAGACTAGCCATGACGGATCACTTCTCTGCACATTTTTCCAGTTCCTTCAAAGGCCCTTTAAGATGATGTGACGTAAACTACATATGGGATTCATAGTGTGCTCGGCACACCATTCAGTTTATAATAATGTATAACATACAGATGAACAAAGAAGGTCCAGCTTTCCCATCACTTCAGAATGGAAATTACAAATGTACTTACCAGCACTTTAAAAACTTTTTTGGGGGGGTGTTTTTTGTTTTTTTAAGTAAGGTGCAGAGTGTAGATTCTACCAAATGGTCATTTTGCCATCAAATTATGATGTTGTTGTTTAAAAATAAAAAATAAAAAGTATAACTGACTTCTTTTCAAAAGTTTGGAAATAGCTCTGAAGGAAGGAAGACTATCACAGTCATGATATCAAAGGAAACGGCCATGACTCCTGGGCCCTGCCATATCTGGGTGGCACAGCTGGCCAGGAAGAAGCTGTCATTGCTGAGCTTTGTTCCTCAAAGGTGGGCAATTGCCAGGAGTTGCAAGGGTCTCATTTATCCTTTGCAGCACCTTGAAAAGCTGCACCCTCATCCCTCTCCACCCCATCAGAGCCCCCATTCTCTGATTCTTCAAATTTTGAAAAAATATTTTTCAATTGTTTAAATTACAAATAAAATTAAGTAATTGGGAGGGCAATTTCTGACATATTTTTTTTTGCTCCCTACAGCAGTTATGGTCCCAGGAGAGGCCTTTGTTTTGGTTTTAGTTTTCTTCCAAGTGTAATAAAGGCCTCCCCTGGGCCTAAATCAGCTTAGAGAGGGAACATGGCAAAACTGTAAGGCATGGAAAGTTGTTTCTAGATTTAAAAAAAAATGGGAAAAGTTTTGAAATATTGTGGAGGCCTCGGTGGCCTTGGAGACCTCAAGAGTAATTTTGGGCTGCCAAATGTGGACAACAGAATGAGTTATTGCTAACCTTTCCTCTTAACAAAATTTACTAAGCACCTTCATGCTATGGGCTCATGACTAAAAAGTAAGTTGGGGCTTACTTATCAAAGGAATATATATAACTTTGTTACTGAATTGAGACCTAAGTATGCCCCTTATGAGTTAGGTGTTCTAGATCTTGAGTTCTTGTGACCTTCCCCCTTGTAGATCCATGAGGGCCATCTGGAGGAGATCTCCTAGTGGTGCTGCATACTCCTGAAATCTGCTTTATAGTCATTTTGACTGATGCATTTGATATTGTGGCATCTCTGATATGGGGGGTGAAACAGATGGGCAGGAAAAAAGTGGCTTGAAGCTGCTTTTTCTGAAGCCACATTAAAACCCCACCAACTGCCGACTCCCAAGGCAGCTGGAGTGCTCATGTGGCAATCCTAAAGCAAACCTGTCATGGGGTTTTCTTGCCAAGATTTCAGAGGAAGTTTGCCATTTCCTTCCTCGAGTCTGAGAGAGTGTGACTTGCCCAAGGTTACCCAGTGGGTTTCATGGCCAAGTTGGAAATCTCCAGAGTTGTAGTCCAACACTCAAACCACTACACCATGCTGGCTCTCAATATGTACTTGTGCAAGGTAAACTTTCTTTATTGTCTCCCTTTCCTGAGATTAGAAACTGATTCTTTTCCTCCACCCCTTTAAATGATAGCACTTGGAGTGTTTACTAACAAAGAAGCTTGCTTATTAATGCTATGTTGACTCTGTAGCAGGTAGAGATTTCAAAAGTCCATGATGCAAAGAGAAAAAAGAATTTGCATCACCTACCACGTCCCTTGAGAATTTCTGAAGTATACGCTTGAAGTCAATGAACTGCATGAAATCAAAACAATGTAGTTTAGGGTTTGTTTTTTTAAAATCTCATTTGCAAGGCAAATAATCCCCACTGTATTTTCCACTTCTGATGTTTCTATACTTCCTTGGTTTAAAATCTTGTAGATACCAATTTCAGCCCATGCACAAATAAATCAAGGCTGCATTTGTTGTCTGGTGCAGGAAATCCTGGATTAGGTTTTGAGGATTAGCGGTCCCAGCCACTGATTTGCTTTGAAATTCCATGAAATGGTGTTCTGCGGGGTCATCTCAACCATTATTCAGAGTGATCTAGCTGACACAGGCTGTGGATTTTATGTGTCACAAACCGCTGGCAAATTGCTAGTTATTGCATTTATTACTGTTATAATTTTACTGCCAGAAACCGAAACTTGTGGGATTTTCTGGCCCAGGTGCCAAAAAAACTTGGCTGACTTTGGCTTATATGCACCTTGACTTATGGAAGAGATGCCATTTGCTGTTGCATCTCTGGCAGCAAAATGTCTTGGATCAGCCTAGTAGCCTGAAGAAATTTTCTTCTCTTTTTTTTTAATATTAATCTTCTATTCTGAAAGCTCTGTGGCAGAACATCTGTACCATTTGTTCACCCCTCTCACTGAGTTATTTCCAAAGCATGGGCATCAACACTGGGAAGAAGACATAAGAAGAAAGAGTTAGAAGAACCCTTTTCATACAGAAATAATTCCAATAGCCTTCAGATGTCATGAGAAGCCTATGGAGAGAGAAGCCTGCAGATTTTTTTAAAAAGTAATTACTCATTATTTACACTTGTATCCCTTTTTTCCTCCATTGAACCCAAGAAAACATACATGGCTTTCCTCATTTCTACTTTACTCACACAATGGCCACAAGAGGTAAATCAAGACGAAAGGGCTGGTTTAAGGTCAGCTAGGGAGTTTTATGGTTGACTGGAGACTTGGACCTGGATCTCCCAGTCACAGCCGACACTAACCACGACACCATACCAGCACTTTTCCTTCTCTTACGCACACATAGCCGCTTTCTCCTTTCTGTTTACAGAGGGATACATCCTGTACTACATGCTGGGTTCAAGCTGAGTAAGTTGAGTGGCAGTGATAAACATCATACAACCTAGCATGGCTGTACAGCAGAGAAATGAACACTTGACATCAAGGTAGATCATTATATTCACAAAGACTAAGAGTAGATTGCTTCACTGCAGCCCTGAGAGTCGTTCCTAACTCTCACACTGAAGACATGAAAAGTTCAAAAGTTTCTCTTCAACATTAGAAGACAAAGCAATTGCCAGGGCTTTGTACTTAAAAGCAGTAAAAGTAATTAACCCCTGCACTGCCACAACACCCTTTGATTTTTAAGTTAAAGATTAATGTTCTGTTTATAGAGGATGTATACTTCCAGGATTCTCTTCTCTGTGGAGAAACGTTTCTGATATACCACATGTTTGACCTACTCTAGAGGACTGAAGCTTTTTTTTGTTGCTTGTGTTAAGTAGCAGCACTTAATTTATCTCAGAAGTGTTGGGTATATTTATATTTACATGGCATCTTTAGAACTTCTTCCTCTTTTTAGGTTAGACGTTGGATGTATACTTTCACATAGTATTGTGGCAGAAGCTATATTCAGGAAATTCCCTTTCTCTATCCAGCTGGTTTCACATGGAAGGGTTAATGATTTATTTGAAATAGCCCTAAAGGTGCCTCAGGACTCTTTATTGTTTTGTTTCAGCTCAGACTTGCAGGGCTACCACCACTTTGAAAACTGAAATATGGTACAACAGCTGCAGATGACATCAGACCTTTTTGCCATGTTGGGTGAGATGAACACACGGGATGCATCAAGAGCAGACTGAATACCATTTGTGTCTGCCAATGAAAAGGATGGAATGGAGGTATCAAAATAATGAGATCATGAGAAGTTACTTCATCATCTGGTTGTGCTTTAAAATGTGATTATTATTATTTTTTCAAGGAAAGAACAAGAGGACATGTCTGGCAGAATCCTGAAACCTCCAACCCCTCCCACCCCAAAAGCCTACCAGAACACTCAACTGTAGGTCATCTTCTTGAGAATTAGCACAAGCCAAAGCCTGTATTTGTTATGTATGTTGAAGCTTCAACATGTTAAATATGATGATGCTCTTTTATTTGACAGTTTTAATTGTTAGGCACTCTGGAAACACTTCAGAGTTGAAGAGCAGGGTTAAATACATGCATATAAATAAATAAGAGGCTAGATATTTAGATGTGTTACCAATTTGGCTAGCATTCACATAATTTACAGTGCAAGCCTATATATTTCTACTCAAATGGAAGGCCCATTATTTTCACTAGGACATATTCCCAAGCAAGTGGGTATAGGTTTGCAGCAGTTTAATTATACAGTCTGCACTAAACAGCTGGGATTAAATTCCACTGAACTCAACTGGACTTATTTCTGAGAAAATATTACATTCAATTTTAATATACAGACATGTAAAGGATTGTAGTACCAACATATGGGTAGATTCAAGTGGTAGAAAGTACTTCTTTGCCTTAACCCACAACAGCAGAACACTAAATTAAATGCAAAGTACTGTAGACAACAACAATAAAATCTTCTTATGCAAACCTACAAGTATAGTGAGACTGACAGCTGATTCCATGCCTTTTTTACTCAATTGCTCAAGTAACACAATTTTTTTCTAACAATGGAAATATCAAGAGATTGAGGAAGCTACTGAGGGAAAAAAAGGAAGCAAGATACACCTTTTTTTTCCTTCAACACTGACTCCCAAGTCAGTGAGGAGCCTTGAGCAATTGCTCCAATTGAACCATTGATAATCCAGTTCTGATGGAGGCCAGGAGAGAAGATGTCCTTCTGTGATCTCCTTCCAATGTAGCAGCATTAGATATTGCATTTTAATTGATTTTTAACTGCTGTGAATGTTCTGCGAGCCAAATTATCTATCTAATACTTTGCCAATATGAATACGTGCCTGGATGAAAAATTAAGCAGCACACATGTCTATAAATGCAAGGTTATCATTCTCATAATGTGGAGGCAGGCAGTATTGAGAACGTTTTACCCAATGTGATGTAGTAGGCATGAACAACGCGACCTGGGTTCAAATCTTCATTCATCTCTGAATCTCAGTGGGTAGCCTTAGCAAATGAATATAGCTGGATGTACAAGGATGTATGGGAGTTACATTTTTGTAAGTGGACTTAGGTAGGTGTGAATTAGAATTGGTCAGTTTCATTATGTCTGTATTTAGTAGAGGACTGCTGTTATATCACTATACACAAGAGGTGGACAACTGTGGAAGATTTCAGGACTGCATTAACTCCCAGCAGACATTGGAGGGTTGTACTCCCCATTGTACCTGTTCCCATAATTTTTAAAATCCAAATGCCCTCTAGAAGACACAAGAGCCTTTTAACCATGTTCTGGGGCCTTCCTCAGCTCCAGAGGGCATTTTGGGTCATTCTGAGGGGGGAAATGATTTTTGAATCCTTTTGTAAAATTTTGCTTTGATCCCTGGGGGGGCCAGGAGGGCTCCAAATGTATTGGAAATGCCCCCCACATCCTTATAAGTCATTTGATGGCATTTTGTAGCAATTTTGTTTGAAATTTTTTTTTTAATTTTTTAAAGATTTTTATTAATAAAAATTAAAACAATTACAAATACACAACAAAGTACACAATACAGTACACTTTAACACGTATCTCTTACATATCATCACATACATCTATCATCACATACATCTATCATCCCTACCTACCCATCCTACCTAAATATATTATATAAATCATACACCTAATAATAAATAAAATAACCTTATGTCTAATCTTCTTAACTTCCTATCCTTTACTTACCTAAATCTAACCACATTGACTCTCTACCTCTATCCTGTTTTTCTTCAATACTTTCTTTCTTCAATACATTCCTTCTATCCCATTCTCTTCCTCTCTTACTCATCTCTCTCATTCATTCTGAATTGACTTCCTGCTTACCATTCTTGTTACGGCTTCATTTAATTTTACTTTCTTAAAAGAGAAGTCTTAGTAAACACTGGGGTCTATCTCTTTTGTTCTAGCTTATGTCTAAATATGTATGTTTACTTAAGTTTCCTTTTAAAAATTCTATAACTTCATTCCATTCTTCTGTAAATTTGCTTTTTGCTTCATTCCTTAATGCCTGTGTTAACTTATCCATTTCCATTGCATCATACAATTTCAATAACCAATCCTCCTTTAGTGGTATGTCATTTGATTTCCACTTTTGTGCAAAACACACTCGAGCAAGGGATATCATATAAAATACAATTTTTTCATATTTAATGTTAATTTCCTCTCCGAATATGCCCAAAAGATAGAATTCCGGTGTTAATTGAATTGTGATATTCAAAATTTCACTAATAGTATCATTTATCATAGTCCAATATTTTTTCGCCCATTTACAGGTCCACCAACAGTGATAGAAAGTACCTGTTTCATTTTTACATTTCCAACACTTATTTCCTTTTGTTTTGTATATCTTTGCAATCCTATCTGGTGAAAGGTACCACTGATAAAACATCTTATAGAAATTTTCCCTCAAATTTTGGGAAGCCGTAAATCTATATCCATTTTTCCAAACCTTTTCCCATTGTGATAATAGTATGGGGTGACCTATATTTTTTGCCCATTTGATCATTTGGTATTTTATCACTTCTTCCTCTGTATCATATTCTAAAAGTACTTTATAAATTTTACCAATTATTTTGTTTGTTTCAAAGGCCAAAATCTTCCCTAATTGTGTTTCTTTTCCTTTTTCCTCAAATCCACAAGTTTTTAAATCCGTCTTAAATCTTTCATAAATTTGCCTATATACAAGCCATGATCCTTTCCATCCTTCTTCTATTAATTTATCCTTTGTTTTAATTGTCCAATTCCCCTTCTTATTTTCTAACAAGTCACTATATTTAAACCATCTATTATCACTGATCATTTCCTTTCTGGGGAAAGCTTCGTGAGGTGAGACCCATCCACTTATTTTACGTAATATTCTCTCCTTATATCGATCCCATATTCTCATTAGAGACTTCCTAATACAATGATTCGTAAAATTCTTACTTTGTTGAGCTTTCCCGTACACCAGGTAGGCATGCCAACCAAAATTTAAGCCATCCCCTTCCAGTTCTAATAGTTTTTTCATCTTTTAGGGTTACCCATTCTTTAATCCATGTTAACACACATGCTTCGAAATATATTTTTAGATTGGGAAGATTTAAACCACCTCTATCTCTAGCATCCTGTAACGTTTTTAGCTTAATTCTTGGTTTTCTTCCTCTCCATATAAATTGACTAATGTCTTTTTGCCAATCTTTAAATGGTTTGTCCGAATTAATAATTGGAATCGTTTGAAATAAGTATAACATTTTTGGTAGTACATTCATTTTAATGACTGATATTCTTCCCAGTATTGATAGATTTAGTTTATTCCAATTGATTAGATCTTCTCTTATTTGAGACCACAGCTTCTTGTAATTATTTTCAAATAACTCTGTAGATTTTTTGGTAA
Source organism: Sceloporus undulatus (assembly GCF_019175285.1). Classification (NCBI taxonomy): domain Eukaryota; kingdom Metazoa; phylum Chordata; class Lepidosauria; order Squamata; family Phrynosomatidae; genus Sceloporus; species Sceloporus undulatus. The sequence continues at coordinate 173,303,767 of NC_056525.1, forward strand.
TTTGAATTCCTAAATATTTGGTCTTTTTTTCTACCTTTATTCCAAATTTCTCCTCTAATTCTCTCTCTTCATCATTTTTTATATTTTTTGTCAAAATAATTGATTTATCTTTATTGATTTTGCACCCCGTAATTTTACCAAATGAGTCTAATATTTCCAAAAGAACTTCTAGACTTTCCATGGGGTTTTCCATTATTATGATCACATCGTCTGCAAAAGCTCTAATTTTATACTCACATTTCTTTATTTTTGCTCCTTTCAATTTAGCATTGGATCTAACTTCTTTTATCAGCAATTCCATAACTACTAGAAATAATAGCGGAGAAAGCGGACAACCCTGTCGCGTTCCTCTCTGAATCTCTATAGTTTTTGTTCTTTCCCCATTAATTCTTAGTTGGGCTTTTTGATTATCATAAATTTTACTCATCCAATTAATAAAATTTCCTTTCACATTGATTCTCTCCAATACTTTCAAGACCAAATCCCAATTTACTGAGTCGAAGGCTTTTTCAAAATCTAGAAAAAATAAACCCAATTTTTTCTCATTATGTTTGTCATAATATTCCAATGTATTCATTACCATTCTTAAATTCTCTCTTATATATCGATTTGGTAAAAACCCTCTTTGATCTTCATCTATTATTTCGCCTAAATATACTTTTAATCTTTTTGATAGTATTGAAGCAAATATTTTGTAGTCATTATTTAAGAGAGAAATTGGTCTGTAATTTGCCGGATTTAACTGGTCTTTCCCTTCCTTACGAATCAAGGTGATTTCTGCTTGTTTCCAAGTTTCAGGTATCTTTCCAATCAAAGCCTCATTCATTACTCTTTGCAGAGGTTCCAAAATTTCGCCCATAAATGTTTTATAGAATAACGCGGTAAATCCATCGTTCCCTGGTGCTTTGCCAATTTTACATTTCTTGATTGCTTCTTGGATTTCCTCTTTTGTAATTAATTTATTTAAATTCTCTTGTTCATCTTCCTTAAGTGTTTGGATCTCACTATTAGCCAAAAACTCTTGTATTCCCTTCTCTTCTTCTTTCTGCCTTGTATATAATTTCTTGTAATATTCAAGAAACACTTCTTCTATCTCTTTTTGTTGGGTTAGTATCTGATCTCCTTTTTTTTATCCTATTAATGGTATTTCTTTCTTTTTCTTTCCTTAGCTTGTGTGACAACCATTTACCTGTCTTATTAGCATGTTCAAAATTATTTTGTTTTGCAGCTTTTAAGTTTCTTTCTAATTCATTGATTGCTTCTATTTCTAGTTGTTTTTTCAAAACTTTTATCTCATTAAGTATTTTTTTATTATCTGTTTTATTTTTCAATTCTTCCTCCTTGTCCTTTAATATGTTATTTAGCTCTGTTATTTTTTGTTTTTTCCGTCTCTGATATATTATATTTTGCTGGGTAAAAAAGCCTCTTATTGTAGCTTTAGCTGCATCCCATACTACTGCTATGTCAACCTCATTATCTAAATTTTCTCTGAAAAATAATGTTATCATTTCTTTCGCTTTTTGGACCACCTTTTCATCTTTTAGCAGTTCTTCATTTAATTTCCAAAGGTATTTCTTACATGGTTCCTTCAAATTTAGTAAAATCGGATTATGATCAGATATTTCCCTATTTAATGTTGAAACCTCTTCTATTTCTTTAGTCAGTGAATTAGAGACTAAGAAAAAGTCAATCCTTGAAAGGGATTGGTGCCTTTCTGAATAAAAGGTGAAACTTTTCTCGTCATTATGTAGATGTCTCCAAGTCTCAATTAGGGAGAAATTTGAAATTAACTTAAAAAAATTCTTGGGTAATTTGCCTTGACTCATATCAATTTTCCTTTCAGAGGCTCGGTCTAATTTAGGTTCAATCACCCCATTGAAGTCTCCTAATAGAATTATGTGTTCATAATCAAATTCTGATATTGTTTTGTTTAGTTTGGCATAGAAGGTGTTTTTGCTTTCTTGAGGTCCATAGACACCTACTATTAATATTTTTCTTCCTCCCCAAAAAATTTCTACTCCAACGAATTGTCCATTTCTGTCAATAAATATCTCCTTTGACTCTAGGTGGTTTTTAACATATATTATTACCCCTCTTTTACTTTTATCAATCGAACTTATATATTCTTTCCCTAATTTATTGTTTTTAATCAGTCTGATATCCTTTGTTTTTATGTGAGATTCTTGTATACAAACAATATCAGAATTAGTTTTCTCTAGGTATTGGAATATTCTCTTTCTTTTCTGGGGTGAGTTTAGGCCTTTTACGTTCCACGATAAAATTCTCATGTTTTCTCTATTTCGTCCTTAGGTGTAAATATATATATATACGTATTAAAGAAAGCAAGACTTTTTTTTTTCCAAAAAGGATTTAAACTTTATTTGAGTAATATAGTTTAATTGATCCAACAGTAAGAAATCAATTAGTTGCCAAGCTAAAATTTTAATTAATTGTCAGCAAATTAAAAAAAATAGTTTCTCAATCAGTGAAAATGTATAGATTCTTCTAAATTCGGAATTTTTAAATTTTACTTTTTAAATATCTTTCTTAGTTCCTCACTGTCTCCTCCGTTATCTCCTCCTCTTCGTCGTCGTTACCATCCTTTTGTTTGAAATTTAAAAAAAACCCGGAGGAGGGCTGCATGTGGCTCTCAGGCTACTATTTACCCACCTCTGCTCTATAGTAATGTATGGATAGCCACAAGTTACTCACTGCTGTTATGGACAGCTGTGACACTTAAGACTGGAAAAGATGCAGCACTGGTTTCTGCTGCCATATGTCAGTGTGATTTCCAAAATTTCACTTACCCCCATGTTCTTCAAAAAGAAATAGAAAAGTTATGGCTTGATTGTTTTAGCATGAAAAACAAGCCAAATGCAGAGCAGAGAAAAAGGGATCCCAATAGTACTGTTTATATACCATGAGGGAACTGTAAAGCAGAGAGCAATGTATTTACTTTGCTTTGATGTTTGACAATAAAAGTGTAATTTTGTTACCCAACAGCCAGTCTTATTTTAGATAACATGCAATCCATTGAGAGATACAGAACACAGGATTCTAAACATATCTTTTGGATTAATCTGAGGCAGCAACAGAACTACCCATTTGTTTTACTGAGATTTCTGGATGTGTGTTATAAGTCAAGTTCTTCTGACGTCTATTGCTTTAGAGATTTCAGGTGAAAAAAAATATAATAAAGATAACTAGGGGCTGAAATTTAAGCCTGAATCCTACCATTAATTACAACCAGAATAGACCCATTGAATCAATGGGTTTGACTTATAGGTTCACTTGCCACTGCTAGAGTAGACCCACTGATTCATCTCTAGCAGGATTCAGATCAGAGTGTCCAGAACACCAGAAGTAATAGTTCCTCCATGGGCAGCTTGTGGATCGAGAGGGGACGATGCTTTCCTTCCCCCATTTTGGGATAAGGCACTTTCTCCTTCTTCTATGTTCAGGAACTGCCATTAAATTCCACTCTATTCTAATTGCTGGTCAGGTAACTGCATCTGGAGTAGGGTTGTCAGATAGGCCAACCCCACACCCTGAGATTTCAGAGATAAAACCTGAGACCTAAGGATGACCTCTTATGATGTCAGGGGCCCCAGGCCCTGGAGACATTACAAGTTCTGACCTTCTTCTCCCTCACCCTGAGAACTGAAGAAGAGGCTCTAGTCCCTGAGATCTGGGCCTTATTCCCACTACGGTTTAAGCCGGATCGTGATTTAAACAAGCATGGTTCCCACTTAATCTGAACTGCTGAAGCAATTCGGAAAGGGGGGGGGTCATGCTTTTGACCCATTTAACATGCATCAAATAGACACTGATTTTTTCCGCTTCTTTTGGGCTGACTCACTTTATTTTGAAATAAATCTATTCAGCCCAAGTGGGAACCATGCAGATTTGAATCTGCTCCCTGTGATGGGGGGCAGCTGCAATAGCCCCAGCCTTCTCCTGTTCCCAGCCTCTCCATTCCTGGCCTTCTTCCACTGCTTTCTCCCATCCTATCCCTTGCCTCTCCTCTGTCCTGGCCTGCTCTGCACTCCTCAGTCTGCCTCTCCTTCTTTTGGCCTGCCTCTCTGTTCTTCCTGGCTTGCCGCTCCATCCTCCCCAGCTTGCCTTTTCATCATCCAGCCTGCCTCTCTGTCCTCCCCAGTCTATCTCCTCCGGCACAAATAATAATGTGAACCACGCTCTGCTGTTGAACCAATTCATAAATTTGGTTCAGAAATCAAATTCACAATAAGTGCGAATGAGGCCCTGGGAACCCTAATCCTGAGTACTGTGTCCAGTTCTGTGTGTGCTGAATTATATGTTGAACATTGATAAACTGATGTATGACCACAGAAAGTGACCAAGATGTTGAAAAATCTACAAAACAAGGTCTGTGAAGAACAGTTAAAAGGGTTGGGCATGTTTAGCTTGGAGAAGAAAACATTAAGAGGAAACATGATAGTGGGCCTTCAAATATCTGAAAGGCTAACATTCAGAAGATGGAAAAAGCATGTTCTCTGTTGCATCAGCTACAGATTTTGGCTAAAGGTTGAGGAAAGGCTCCCTGATGTTAGGAGATGTGACAATGGATAGACATCTTAAGGAGTGGTGGGCTCTCATTTGCTGGAGGCTATTAAGTGGAGGCTGGACAGTATGCTCCTGTTATAGAAGCATCCTGTATCAGAAATCCAGTATATCAGTGAGATTGAATCAACTTGGAAAATGTGCTTCTACTGCAGCTCGCAGCATCCCATAATGGTTGAGGGATCAGGAGAGCTATTTTTTAAAAAAGTTTTTTCATGCTCTGTCTGGTTGGCCTAGTTTGATGTTATTCAAAGTGGTGGTCTGTAGACCAATGCTAGTCTGTAAGCCATCACCTGCTGATCTGAAGCAAGTTTCCAGAAAGAAAGAAAAAAACAGTTATAGCCAATGGGTAGAAATATGATACTAGTCCTTGGCACTTTAGAGGGAAAAAAGATTGTTGGTTCCCCACATCAGATTGGCCTGAGAAGCACTGGACTAGACTGACCTTCATAATCCCCTCGAACTGAATCGCACTTTATAGTCAGACAGAAGTTAACTTTGTATCATTCTACATTTTTGATAACGTGACATGGTTTCAAGGGGTACAGTATGTGCCCAGTGATCTAAATGCTTAAACTAACTAGAGAAAATCTTCGCCAGGGATATAAAATACAATATCAGCAGGGCTCCTGGTTGCATGTATTTTGCAAGAGAAAGCATAATTTATATACATGGATGCCCTTCAAACTGGCATGACGTGCATGAATGTACTCAGCTCTATTCTCAAATACAAAGTACTTCATAAAAAGCATCCCTAGTCTAGCTGAGTACATTTGTCACTGTCTTTTGGGAGAGACTGTGGACAGAGAGAAAAACAACAGCCATGTGGATGCAATATTGATTTACAGACAGACAAGAAATTGGGATCATACCCTTTGAGCCCATCACTACACTTGGTACATTTAGTGGAAGGTCTGTTTGTGGGGCCAGAACATCTCACACACATTGTTCATATCAGTGCAAGTCTCCATTTTTAAAAATGGACTACTGATGGGCTACTGAAAGTTTCCAAAGGACCAGGGATAGGCAGCTGTGGCCTCCCAGATGTTTTTTTTGCCATACAATTTTATAAATGTTATTTTTTGGACAACAACTCCCAGAATCTGTAGCCATGCTGGAATTTCATCCAGAAGTAATGTTTCTAGGATAAACATAAACAGTGATGAGACAGCAATCCTGACAAGATTTCTAATATCAGCTTTCAGTGTTCCACTGAATGAGTGGAAGTCAGGGTGAGACCAGTAAGTGGGATCCTGTTCCTCATATGCTGTCAACAGGCTTATGATACACAAGTCCTTGTTTCTTATATTTTCTGGTTGAGTTTTTGTTCACTACATAAATCTTAAATGCACTTTTTCATAATGGATTCATGGAATACATGTTTAGGCTCCTTATTGCTCTTTTGGACAAAAATCATAAGTACAAATAGGCTGGGGGGTATTATCCTCTGGTCCTTTCATGTTCTTTGACAATATCAGTATTCAGCAGATAAGACTCAGAAAAGATTCAGAGAAGAAAAAAATAGGAGGTAAGACCAGATAGGGCTTAACAATATAGACCTGGGCTGGTCTCACAGCTGCCAAGGTTATGAAGTGCCTGAGAACCTTAGTAGCACTTAAGAAGATATAGAGTCAGCCCTCTAAATCTACAGATTCTACACCCACAAATTCTTCAACAATCTGTGGCTTAAAGTATTATTTAAAATTAAAAAGTCCAAAAAGCAAACCTTGATTTTTGCCATTTTAAATAAGGGGCACCATTTCACAACACCATTATATCTAATGGGGCTTGAGCATCCACAGATTTTGGTATCCATGGGAGATCCTGGAACTAGAAGCAGAGGCTGGATGGCCATCTGTCGGGGATGCTTTGATTGAGAGTTCCTGCATGGCAGGGGGTTGGACTGGATGGCCCTTGTGGTCTCTTCCAACTCTATTATTCTATGATTCTAACCAAAACCCAGTAGATAACAAGAGCCCACTTTATTCTAGAACTATGGGTTGAGCCAACATCTCAAATACACTGTTCATTTAAGTGCTAGTCTCCATTAAAAAAAAAGACTACTGATGGGCTACTGAAAGTTTCCAATAGTTCCTTTTTTTTGTACTCCAGTTGATATCTGATGAAGTTTGATTTCAGGATGGGCAAAGTGCAGTTCATGGGCTTTGTATAGTTCTTGAGATGCCAAAATCTTGGCCTTGAAGCTCCCCAAAGCCTCCACCCCCAAAAAGTAAAAACAAAATCCTGGGCATTTTTTCACCCTAATACCCCATGGCTCAGAACTACACCAAAACAGTGATTGTGCCCTCCAAACCACTCACATACATTAGAAACCTAGCAAAACTCCTGTAAAATAGCCCCAAAATTGGACGAAATGGAAATCAGAAGGGATATCACAATGGTTCTGAGTCAGTCTAGGGGGTTTGGTTATGGAAAATCACCTGAATATTTTAATTTTTATGGGGTCTGGGGCTTTTGGCATGCTGGCACAGCCCCTTCCGGGGGGAGCAGGGGACAAAAATTCTCCCCTCTTCAGTTGTTCATCCCTGTTGCAGAGGGATTATAATTAGTCTCCCAGGAATCTTCTGCAATCTTAGATCTGGAGGTAAATTTAGGCACTGTAATAGGCAAAGTTTTTGTAAGGAGGAGCCAAATTCAGATTGCTTTACTCTACTGTTGGAGGGAACAACACTCAGAAAATAAAGTATTGCTCAGCTGGCTGCATCCAATAGGCTAGAATTCCCTTGTTCAGCATCTTGGGGTCCGTTCACACATCATTTTTTAAGGGTGACGATGAAAATCATCTCATTCACGCATTCCAGGTTTGTCACTCACACTATGGAACTGCATTGATCCGCGGGTTTAGTTGCTCACCCATGCAAGCACTCGAATAAAGATGGAGTTGACAATATGAATGCATTTGGAATCACTTTTGGGGGTATGCAGCATTTTATCCTGGGTGTATTCAGGTCTATTTGCATTGGTTATTCATATACAGATAATGCGGATCTTTTAAAAAAAAATCAAGGAAAAGCTTGATATCAGTTATCCCGAATTAAGTGGGGGTTTTGGCAGCCCCCTCCCAACTTAATTGGGTGCATTTGGGATGCATGTGAACAACGGATATTTAACCTGGATATATCCTGGATTATTTTCACAGCATGAATAGGCTCGATGTCTTCAAATCCAAAAAGCTTTAACCAGTTTCTGTTTTCATAATTCCAGCATTCTTTCCCCACCATGGAGCATCGAGGGTGGAGGTGAGGGTGAGGGTGAGGGACATAATGCCAATGCTAGTTGCTTTTATTGTGCTACTTTCTTTTTAATTCTTCTGAGAGCTTGTTCCCACTTAGGATTTGATACGAATTAAAATAAAACGTTTTTAATAAAATCGAATTAAAATAATACAGTTGTTATCCCGCTTTCAGAATCGCTTTATTCATCGTTCCCATCTGCTTATTTAAATCGAATTTTTTACTTGCAAGCGTTCATTAAGCGTTCTCACTTGGCATGAAATCGGTGTTAAAATAAAGCGACTCTTCTCCTCCATACCTTATTTGGAGTTGTCAATCAATAGTACGTCAGAATGACGTAACGTTAACCCGGATTATTTGGAAGCGATTTAACTTTCGTCAGCGTTTCCATTTCATTGACCGTTTGTGAAATGATGTATTTTTGGCGGGTTTTTTTTTAAATGAGGAACTATGGGATAGGTTTTCCAGGGCAGCATCCCCGCTTCATGTCTCCTAAGAGAGCCCACAGAAATCAATGGGGGATGCTTCTGGCAATGCGAATTTAGTAGGAAACCAAAGCTCTCTCCAGAGGAACTATGGGATAGGTTTTCCAGGGCAGCATCCCTGCTTCATGTCTCCTAAGACAGCCAGGCAGAATCCCTTCAGAGAGCCCACAGAAATCAATGGGGGATGCTTCTGGCAAAGCGAATTTAGTAGGAAACCAAAGCTCTCTCCAGAGGAACTATGGGATAGGTTTTCCAGGGCAGCATCCCTGCTTCATGTCTCCTAAGACAGCCAGGCAGAATCCCTTCAGAGAGCACAGAGATCAATGAAGGAGGCTGCTGGAAAAGCAGGGAGGGAGCACTCTTCCCAAAGATTCTCTTTCCAGGGTTGGAGGAGAAGGCAGATTCCGTTTGAGAAAGAGAGGGAGAAAGGCTCTATCCCCCCCCCCATTGATCAGAGCCCTTCCCTGTCTGGGCGAGATCAGATGCCTCCTCGCGAGGAGCCTTCCCTTCCCTGCCTGGGCGAGATCAGAGCCCAAGCGGGCAGGGAATGCCTCTTTGAGAGGAGCCTTCCCTTCCTGCCTCTCCTCCGTTAGAAATGGGCTCTCCCCACACAGAGGGGAGGTTGCAATCCACCGGGAGAAGCCTTGTAGTCCTTTGCAGATGCAGGCGCTTGAGCAGCCGGGACTTCAGGCGCTTAAAGCGCTGAAGAGATTAAGCGCCTGTAAACCATTGAAATAAAAAATAAAAATAATCCTTATCTCTTATTGAAAGACCACAGCGGACAAAGGGGTGAGGGAAGAAAAAATGGCGACAGCCACGACGGATGGGGACAGAAAGGGCAACTCCCCCAATGACAGCCCCCATCGCAGTCAGCTCCTCCCATCCTTCTAGCCCAATTCCAATGCTATTGTTCTCATCTAAATACTCCGGTTCCTAACTCGAATCAAGGGAAAAACACTAGGTAGGACCCTAGTGTTTTTTTAACACGTGTTAAATGAGGAAAACACGGATTTAAATTTTATCCCGCTTCTGGATTCGATTTCTAGTGGGGACGATTCCGGGTTGCTCTAGAACCGTTCTAGGTTTAAATCGGATCCTAATATGAACGCCACTCCTTGGATTCGATTCAGAACGCGGGGTTTCCCCTAGTGGGAACAAGCTCTGAGAGAGGGAGGTTTGATCATCTGGTCCTGGGAACACTCAGTATCTGAGAAGCAGACTGGTTTGCACAGAATTCCATGGCTGGTTAAAATAAACAGAATCATCATCCTTAGAAAATAAAGATTCTCCAGATGTATAGCAACAGCAGGCTCTGTGAAGACAGAGCAAAATTTATGTAGCACTCAGGAGAAATTCAGGGATTAGGAGAAGGGTGTTATAGCTTGATAACATCTCCTCAGAGTCACTTCTGATGTTTTTATTTTTGAAGGGGAGGAAATACCTGGCAAACAAAGGCTACAGACCATAGGATTTAATACCTAATACACATAATCATTTACAGATAGCATTGCCTAAATACCCAAAAAGGCACCAGATCCTGTCTGGTGTTGGATGTTAAACAGAGGCAGCCCTGGTTTACTTCAATGGGAAACCGCCATTGAATAACAGGGGCTCAGGCTGTACTTCAGAGGAAGAGAATGACAAAACCACTTCTGAGTATTCCTTGCCTAAGAAAACCTTATGAAATGAATGGTGTTAAAGTTGACAGGTAACATGAAGGCTTATGTGTGTGTTACACACACACCATCTACACATTAGTGTTATACAGTCTTGCTGGAAATATCCTGATGATGATAAAGTGTTGCTGCAATTAACAGATACCATGAACTGCTCTATTGCTGGCAGGACGCTCTAATGACTAAATATACTCTAATTACCTAAAAATATAGTATCGTAGCTTTTTAAAAAGGGGATAGGACTGATGGGCTACTCAGAGCTGAGAATGGGCCAGACCTCACTCTCATGATGGTACATGGGGGAGACGTTTCACTCCTTAAATGGTAAGGATGGGCTGTGGGGCCTCCATACTCACCCCTGTTTCAAATCAGAAGTTACATCCATTTTTTAAAAGTGTCTCTGTCAAAAGGTCTAGACCAATAGTCCTAAAATGGATAAGTCCCATGCTTCTTGGTCAGTCTAGTTTGGTCAATCCAGTCTTCATTGACCTGATTGGGTGGGTATGTCCCAAGCCTGCATTGGGGCTTTGGCGGGCTTTGTGTGACCTGTGAGTTGCAAAATCCACACTCCTGTTTTCTGGCCTGGATTACTGGAAAGTAACTGAGAGGCACTGATATACAAGACTGTCAACAAGATGGGTGACAGGGTCAGCACTTAGTGTTGACTGAGTTATGTATCTATGAATGCAAGCTGTAGGCATTTGAACCCATGCATATCACTATCAGGACATTCCACAGAAAGTGCAAAGAGGGGGCATGTACGTCATTTCAGTCAAGTCTATCACTTGCACAGACACATTCACATGATAGATTCCCTTTCAACCAGAACAACTGCTCCCTGCTTGCAAGTTGTATATATACTGCCTATGCCCTGTATGTAGAAGAACAGATACAACCTAGGTTATTATCACACTGCAAAAATAAAGCAATTTGACACCACTTTTACTTCCATGGCTCAGTGCTATGGAATTTTGTGGTTTTTAGTTTGGAGGAGCATCAGACAGGGAGGCCTAAATATCTCACAAAACTACAAACCCCGCAATTCCACACCCCTGAACCATGGCAGTTAAGGTGGTGTCAAAGTGCTTTATTTCTGTAGTGTGGATTCACCCCTAGAAATCTTGGGGAGCTGTTAGATAGAGACCTTGGGGAATTTGTCTCTGTGCAGACACTGTGGCTAAATTTAAAGATGTACATCAGCTATATCTCTGTTGACTATTTAAGGTAAGCAGTGGAGTGGTTTAATGAAAGCATCACCCTTCTGATCCTGCCCACTTAAATGCTTTGGCGTGTAGCTTTTAAGCCAAGATTTTCCTGTTTCCTATTGTTGGGGTGTTATTGTAATAGAATGTGTATGAAACAGAATAGATATTATGTTTATTTTGGGACACTATTTTTTTAGTGTATCTGCATGCTTTTGAATTATAGAGGCCAACCAGATATTCATGCAACTGAAAAGCCTGTGTCGATGCACTCCAGCGTCTCCATCTAAATTTTAAACGCTTACCTTCCCTGGATTTTATTTGTCTTCTGGGAGCAAGCCTGTTGAGCTTGGCCTGCCACCCCTTCCCTTCCTCTAGCCTCTCCAGCCCCCTTTCAGTCTTAACCTTTGTGCCCCACTCCCACCTTCTGTCCTTTACAAGGACACAATATCTCCTTCCAAGTAGGCTTTACACTGCCTGTGTGAGCAGCTGACAAAGAGAACAAGTAATTTCTTAGCATTTCAATGTTGGGCTGCTTCTGGTTTTGTGAGTAGCCTGTGCACCTGTTGTGATATGCAGAGCTCCCTTCACAACCCAGTTGAAAAGGCATCACTCCCCCTTCTACCTCCCCCTTGCTTTTTTTGTGTGTGTATGAAGGCTTATAATTAAGAGAACGGTGGAAGCTGCAACGGATTCTTTAGCTTCAGAAAACTGTGTGTTTCGATGGCAAAAGACAAAGCCCCCTTCCTCAACTATTTGCTGAGTAGCCTATGGAGAAAGTTTCTAATAGAAGGAAAACGGAACAGCCAGCTAATTGACACCCCCCCCCACATAATCTAGAGCGACCTCTTCTGTAACTCATTCATTTAGAGAGATCTTGTAGCACCTTTAAGACTAACTAAAAGAAAGAAGTTGGCCACATGAGCTACAAACTTCTTTCTTTCAGTTACAGTAGTCTCAAAAGTGTTACAAGAACTCGCTACATACTGATTCTACAGACTAACACAGCTATAACTTTGAATTCATTCATTGGTTTGTTTCTGAACTTGCGTTGAGGTTTCCATACATATATACACATCTATTATAGTCGTAGACAAATCAAAAAGTTCCAAAACATAGTAAAAGATATAAAGTTTGGGAAAAGTTACTTCTGGAAAATCTTACTCTCTATAGCTTTAGTGGCCATGGTGGCTTGGAGCTGTGATCCAAAAAAACTTTGCTAAGCTTGGAAAAGGATGAAGACCAGGGTTCTTCTTGACCAACTCCAAAATGTGCCTCTGCTATTTATGTATTCAGGTTTCTTCTTCTTGTGCCGTCGCTTGACAATGGAGCCAAGATGTTCGTGGCTCTGGCATTTTGTTAGGAATTAGCGTGGCATTTGTATAAAGAGTGTGCAAACTTTAGCAGTCAGGGCAGCCCTCCAATTCACCTGTGTTGTCAGTCAGTTGGTATGTCAACTTGAAGACAAGGCAAAGCTTAAAACCCTGGAATTGTGACAAGTGCATTCAGTTGTCTGAAAAAGGCATGGTAGATGAAGGAGGAGGGGTGGTGTGGGACGGGGGGGGGGGGGAAAGGAATGAAAGGCTGAGAAGGCTCCCCAGCTGCCAACACAATGCAAGCAGAGGCTTTGGCTGCCGTTCAAAGCCACTCAAAATGAGTGTTTCAATTTAATACCAAATTAAAAGCAGGCAGTGTTGTATAGCACAGGGAAAAGATTATACATTAATACTTCCCCACAACGTAATCCAAATGATCATACTAAAATAAATAAAAGTTAAGCCTTCCATCCCTTTTTTCCCATTGCCTCCCTTTCCCTGTTTTTCATAACCCAGAGTCAGACTTCTAGGAGGAAGGGACAGGAAAAACAATGTTTACTGGCCAGATTTATTCATGCATCTTTGCCTTCTGCTTTCAAAGTCGTTCTCCTTTATTTGATGGTTTTTAAAAATATACTCTAGATCTTCATCTGTGTCGGAACTAAGATTTGCCTCCAAGTTTTATGTTTGAATCCTTTAAGAAAGGAAGGACAGATTGTAAAAGCAGTGCTTTTTATTTCCATGTTTTTTAAGAGTCAACACCTATGTTTGTACATAGGTAGTGTCCACAGAACAGAATGGATTCCCCCTTTTAAATAAAATCTCCATATCAAACTAAAATGTCCTTTACTTTGCTGTTTTCCTTGAACTGAATGGGCTGTTCTGCCAGTTCTTGTCTGGGCAAAAACGGAAGTTTTGTATTGTCCTTGTTATGAATAGGTAATGGTACAGGTTATTTATTAATTATAAAAAATTTAAAACTTGCCCAGCCTCTTAAGATATCAGGGTGGCAAAAAAGAGGAACAGAAAATGGAAATGCATTGCAATATAATACAATAAAAGCACAAAACAGCAGAGCAAAATGAAATCAGAAGCATAAAAACGGTGACAGTGTTAGCCACTATAAATCAAACACCTTTGATTCATAGTACAGGAAGAATTCATAGAAGGGTGAAGTGACAAATTTATATTCACTTTGTTTAAATAATTAAAAATTTTAAACAGTGCATTTTGAACCATAAACATGTTTATTTGGGAGAATAATAGTATGTTAGGGGACTAGCTGCTAGCTATGATTAAATATAATGCAGGAAATAGATAGGACTCTGCTTGCTGTCATGAAATGGCCACAGAGGGCAATAACACCGTTTCATCCTGCAAAAGGCAAAGAAGAAATATTGTAGACAAGCAGAAGTTTTTGATATGGAAACACTGGACATTTTATGATGATACACATGCAAATAGTTTCTTCAAGTGAAGATCACAATAAATAAAGGTATTCAGATCTTTGCTTGGGAGAGTTCTGAGATTATCTTGTTTAATTGCTGTAAAATCCCACATTGGTCCCCTTTACTTGCATATTCCCCATGGGATTTACTAATGGATTGCTCCCACTGAAGTTTTGGGAAATACTTTCATTATTTATTTGATTATCAGCACTAATCGTGGTGATTTTGTTTTGGTTCACAAGTACCATTCTAATATATGTAGAAGTGTTATTTGAATGTTCCAAGAAACAATAAATCAGCAGATACTCTTAAAAGGATTATTCAAAAAAAGAAGCGCCAGGTGTATTTCACCCAACAGATGGTATTCATGTATTCCATTTTTACTTCACCTTTTCAGGGGCAGCACAGACTATTCTGCAGCCTGAGGTGGGAGTATATCCTCCAGCTGTCCTAGGCTGCATGTACACAGCAGAATTAATGCAGTTTGACACCATTTTAACTGCCATGGCTCAATACTATGGAATAATCAAATTTGTAGTTTTGTGAAACATTTAGCCTTCTCTGTCATAGTGCTCTGCCCCTGGTGCTACAACAAACTACAAATCCCAGGATTCCATAGGATGGAGCCATGACAGTTAAAGCTGCATTAATTTTGCAGTATGTCAGCAGTCCCAGTTTTACCGGGACAACCCTGATTAATCCTCTCTTGTCCCAGTTTTCCATCTGTTTTTCAATTCTCCCAGTTTCTTTCTACTTCTCCTGCTTTCCTTCTTTGTCCTTCACTTAATTCAGTTGGAATAAATTGAGTTCAATTTACAAAAGTAGTTTGCATTCAATTACCTTACCCTTTCCAGGAAGCTCAGAGAAAATCATACTGCGGCAGCTGCTCCTAGCTTGTAGGGCCGTCCTCAATAATAACTTTTGCCAGCTTGACCACATTGTGGTGTTTTTTTGGTCATACGTGTCCTAGTTTTCATTTATGAAATGTTGGAGGGTAGGTGTGGGCAACCAAAAAGACAAACAAATGGGTCCTAGAACAGATCAAGCCAGAAATTTCCCTGGAAGCCAAGGTGACAAAACAGGCTGTCGTACTTCGGACCCATCATGAGAAAGCATGACTCAGTGGAAGAAACAATAATGCTAAGAAAGGTAGAGGGAGGTAGAAAGAGAAGAAGACTGCACACTAGATAGATGGATGTCATGGGTATGACTTTATAGGAACTATAGGAATGGGTGCTAAGGAGGTCACGGATATATAGGAACTAAGCAGAGCAGTGGAGGCAAGGGGAGCTTGGAGATGTCTCATCCACAAGGTTGCCATGGGTCGAAATCAACTTGAGGGCAGTTAACAAAAACAACAAAAATGTGTGAGGCAACATGATCACCCCCAACATTGTGCTCTAGCAACAGCACCATCCCATTAGTAGAAGAAGAGGAGGAGGAGAATGTGACAACAAAGATTGCTTCCCGCCTAAGAATGAGGAGATAACTCTTGCAATGCCTGAAAATCCACCAAAGAGGACATAATGGTCACTCTAAACCCCAGGCAGCAACATCAACCTACCTCTAAATGAAAAGGTCGTGTCGATGCAGCACCACACCTTGGCTGCCTGAGAATGGGGGCTGTCTCAGAAACAGAGGAAATCATTCATTAGTATTTGCTTAAAGTTTACACGTGTTTTAGGTGACCCGTTGCTCTTGCTTTTACAGCTTTGCTATTTCATGTCTCCTCTTTCACAACTAAAATATTTTCCTTTGTTATATTTGATGTGTGTGTGTGGAGGGGTGTTGCACAGATTTTTTTTTTGCATGTGGGTTTACCCTGCACTTTCCGAAAGTAAGAAGAGATTTGTTTGAATCATTTTAATTGGCAAGTACTTGTTCAAACAGCACCATAGCAATGATCTATGGGCAAAATGAATCTTTCATTTTCTTATCCAGAGAAAAATATCTCTTATATTTTTGTAGTCTTGACTTTTTATATTATTGACTTGAGAATTTATGGCACTCTAAAGGCTCCAGATCCCATTTCATTTTGGAAGCTAAGCAGGATCAGGCCTGGTTAGTGCTTGGATTGAAACCACCAAGAAATGTCAAGTGCTGTAAGCTCTGTTTCAGGGGAAGGCAAGGATAAATCACCTCTGAGTATTCCTTGCTAAACAAAACCCTATGGAATTCATGGCTTGCCATAGATAAATAGGCAACTTAAAGCCACACACACACAAATGGTACTTGGTTAACAAACCCTTCAACTTTGCTGATTTGGCATCCCACTTTTTCATGTGCTTTAAAAAAAATCATTTATTATATATGTTGCCCTTCTCCGAAACTGGACCCAAGACAACTCACAAAAGATGCTTGAAAACAATGATAAAACATTACAATTTAAAAATACAAATGAAAATGCCACATTAATATGATAAGTCAAAGATGTAAAATACTAGGTTAAAATATATAAAATCATTAAAAACATGTCAAAGCAGACACCCCAGTGAGAACTCCCCCTGGGCTTCTCATCCCCCATCGAAAGTGGCTCCTTTTTGCCATAATGAACTTGCGTTGAATGACTTCAGCCTCAGACTGCTGCTGTATTTTACATTTATTTTCCTATTCAGTTCTGCTGACTGCTTCTTCAACAGTTTGTGATTTGAGCCTACAAAAATTGAGTAGATTCTCATTAAAAGTGAGGATTTTAGCACCCATGTTCACTAAGAAATAAGTTTCCAGCAGAGAACAAAAGTCACACAGGTTATTACAGGGCAGGGCAGACTGCAATAGCTGACTGCAACAAAATGGCTGTCACATCCTGAAAGAGAGATTCAAAACCAGCCAGTTGACACAATTTTGTAAAGATGTAAAGCCCTGCACGACTCAGGTCCAGGTTATTTGAAGGACCATATTCTCCCTTACAACCCAGCCTGTGTTCTGAGATCTGCTGGGAGGTCCTTTCTCTCTGTCCCACCACCTTTATAGGTCCATCTGGTGGGAACACAAAAGAAGGCCTTTTTGGTGGCTGCCCCAAGGCTCTGGGACTCCCTTCCCAGAGAAGTTAGACTGATACACTCCCAACTTTCTTTTATTTTCAGAGAAGCAAAGGCTTTTGAAAATTCCAACAGGCATTTGATGAGTGATGATATAAGGCCCATCTTACACAATGTGCGAGGTATTGCTAATTGCTGCTGTGTGTGTTTGTTTTAATGATAATGTATTTTAAGTTGGTTTTAATGTTTTCTGGTTGTTCAATTGTCTTTTAACTTTAGTATTTTGTGGATTTTTAACAATGTTTTAAAATCATTGTAAGCTGATTTGAGCCTCAATCTGGGGGAAAGGCAGGATAGAGACAACAATAAGTCTTTTGAACTGTGTCCAGAAACAGACTGGTAGTCAGTGGAGCTGTTGTAACAAGGAAATTGTATGCTCCCTACAACTAGTGCATGTCATTAGTGTGGCTGCAGTTTTTTGAACCACATGAAGTTTCAAACACTTTTCAAAGGCACCCCCACACAGGACACAATACATTAATCCATACAGGATGTAACTAAGGCATATGCCAGTGTTGCCAGATCCAATGTGTCTAGGAATGGATGCAGCTAAATCTCAAGTTTAGCTGTACAAAAGCACTCCTGGCCATACCAACTGAGAAAACTTGAGCCTCCAGGTTCAGGGCTGAATCTGGGAGTAAACCCAAACTGTAAACCTGAGTCTTAAGGAGAATGTAACTCCAACCAGCACAGTGTAAATCTCTATTTACTGACTGGCCTTTTGTCTGATCAGGAGCATCTCTGTTTTACTTGAAGTAACTTTCAGTTTATTCCGGTTCATTACTGACAGGCACTGGTTTAGAACTGAATGCTTAAAAATGAGACAGAAAGGAGTACACTGGGCTGTACAGATTGAAAAGCACCCGTTATCACTGGACAAGCAGAGGTCAAAGTTATATACCCTGGATCTGTATGAACTATAGCATCCAAGTTAAAGTGCATCTGAGCAATTTCATCTCAAAGTGCCAGGCAAGTTGTTTGCAGTAGGCGGTCGAGTAGTCTGAATTCTCCTTTCATGGGCCAGTGTGTAAAATGAAATGGATTTCTCACTGTCACACTGGAAAAGCCAGTAACCTCATATTTGTATTTTACTTTGCATCAGCCACCTTGGGAAAGGTGGCACAGAACTAAATTACAAAATAATGAGTCTGGAGATGTTTCAGAGTCAATAACTAGGTAAAGGAAGTGCTTAATACCACAAGATATATTCAGTCCAGTTGAGTTGTCCCTGTGTATATCTTTCTTTGCTTTCTGGAAGGAGAGAAAAACTCTAATTAATGTGCTATATGCATGAAAGTGGGTACAAAAGGACAAATAGCACTATAGTCTGTCTCCAGCATCCTACAGCTTCCTTCTTCTGACCACTGATGTATACACACTGAAAGCTGATATCTCAGTACAGTAGTGAGAATTTCACCCAGAGGCTTCCCCTGCTTGGATGTTCATGCTGAATACATTGGCATTAATGATAGGGCCAGGAATGGGGTCATGATGGTAGGACATCTAGGTATGGAACCATATTACTTGGTATGGAACCATATTACTATATATGTGAAGGGGACTAAATAGAATATGGTTTAGAGAAGGGGTGAGAAAGCTTTTTCAGCCAAAGGACTATATTTCAGAAGTGGGAGAAAGCAAGAACAGAGGAGGCAGTCTCAAAGCAAAGTGAGCAGTAATTTGGACATTGCTGATCATACAATGTGCAACTCATGTGTCTATGCTCTGGAGTTAGCTCATGTGGAACAGCTTTTCCATCTACAAAAAAACACTCTATTTCTATGCAGGATATTTAAAGTTTTATGCACCCTTAAATACCTTTTTTTCCTGATCATTGTTCACTAAAAATACCTTTAAATGCCCTCTTATCTCAATTAGAGATAACTAATTATTCAGCCAGAGATAACATGTCATTCACTAGGCTTGGCATATTACAGAATGTAATTGGCTGGATTTTATCCAGATTCTAGGCATGCTGACCAGCACTTTAGCTGGTCCAGATTCCAAGATATCATTTAAAAGGGATCAGTCTGTGGCTCATCTGAAATCTGAGCTATAAGGCAAAAAGTGGAGGCCTATTGTTTTGTAAAGCTTATTGACATTGATGGATGCCTGCTGTTAATCTTTGGTTTCTGAGAAGAGGATTCAAACAATAAAGAATGCTGAAATAGGAACTACTCCACATTTACTTGTCTCAGATGTATAACAGTTTGCACTGTTACTTAAATCCGTGTCCTGATACGTTAAATGGGTCTTACACCTAAATAAATGTGAACAGGAGATCAGAAGTTCTCCATCCTTCATCTACACAGTATGCAAACCAGACATGCATCCCTGAACTCTAAAATCTCTGATTAACCTGAAGATGAGGCAGCAGTTTTCATTCTTTCCCCTTTTTATTTCCCTTCCTTGTTGTTTTTGTTATAAGGCTATAAGTCATTTCCAACTTTTAGCAACCCTAAGGTGAACCTATCATGGGATTTTCTTAGCATAATTTGTTCAGATGAGATTTGCCATTCCCTTCCTCTAAGGCTGAGAGAGTGTGAGTTGCCCAAGGTCACCCAGTTCGTTTTCATGGCTGAACAGGGATTTGAACCCTGGTCTCTTGGAGTCTTAGATCAAAATGCAAACCACTATACCACACCACTATACCTCAATAGAAATAGGTATGGACAGGATATTCTAGGCCCATTAAATTGCACTTCCAGCCCCTTTACTGGTAGATGGGAATGCAGGCAGCATTCTCCAGTTGGTCCACTAAAAATGAAACCTAATCTGAGTTTCCAGCTCTGCCAATTGCCAACTCCATTAGCAACAAAAGTAATTTCCCTTGAGACCCATGATGTTCCTTTCTGCTGTGACTCTACTGCTCAGTGAATTTCTCAAGAAGTATTCTTTCATTTGGAGTACAATTGGAAGGTTTTATATAGTACCTAAAAGTTTTTCCAGATGTAACAGTACAGGTTTGTTGTTATTGTTAACTGCCCTCGAGTCAACCTCGACACATGGGGACCCTGTGAATGAGACAACTCCAAGATCCCATGTATTGTATTGGATAGGTACTTCTTGAAAAAAACCAATGTTCTCTGCCTAAGAAAGGTGGAGTTAGCTTCACACAGGGCAGGGACAATCGGAGTCACATGGGAAGTTACTTTTTTGTTGCTAATGGTTTGAAATGCGATTACCTGTCTGTTATTGCCCTTTGCTCCATGTGTGTGAATCTACCATCATCACCTTTCTTTTCCTCTATGATTTTTTTGTTTTTTTACATCTTTCATTGGAGTCTTTCATTGTCATGTTTAATTTGGCCTATTGTAGCTCTGCCATAAGAAACTTGAACTGATTCCAGTTCAACAAGAACTGAAGTAGCTATTCTCACTAGGATGGGATGTTCTGGTTTTGTTGTTATAAGCCCTCCTGATATCTTAGACTTCCAACTCCTGTGATTGACTCTCTCGGTTGGGCATGTTCTTTCATTCTGGCTTATAGGACCTTCAGTCCAAAACATTTTAGGGAGAGAAACCAAGTTGGGAAAAGATGTTGTACACTGTTGTATCTTTTTAATGGAATAGTGAAACTGATAACTCATTTTAAGTAATTGCAGTATGAATTCAGGGTCCAATAGAGTTGCCTTTTCTAGCTTGGCTCTTGTGGTTTTATTTATTGATTGGCTGAGAAACAGAAATGGTCAACAAGTAGAAATCCTTGTTTTTGCTGATTTATAAGAGGGGGGAACTGGTGATCATATTGCCCAGTGAGATTTGCTAATGGTACCATTAGTGAGGCTTGTTAAGTCAGGCAGTATGTTGAAAAAGCTGTCAGAAGCTAACTGAACAAAGAAGCCTGGTGAGGAAGAGACTGGAACTGAAATGGATACAGCCAGACAGATTTAGTTCCAACTGGGGCTTTTGAAGAAGGCTTCCTTACAGTGTGGTTCTTTTCCTTCTTGTCATCCAATAAGATGACACTGATGGATGGATTTCCATTGTGGCACTTATTTGTTATTGTAAATCCATATGTGTACAGATCCAAGAGTAAGATTAGGTTCCCTCTCCGTTGTTAGGAGTGAGTCACACAGTTCATTAAACCTTCCTGATCTGCTTCACCACCTGCTTCTCTCCTCTTTTGACCTCAAAGACCCTGGTAATTTATTTACCCCTTTCCCTGTTTTTCCCCTTTTTGCTTCCTTTTCTATAATGCATCACCTTCCCCAAAACCTAAATGTCTTGCTAAGTTTCTATTTATTTGTTTCTGTTTCTGTAACTTTTCATTCACATTGGTATTCATTAAGAAATATTGCTGCCTGCACAAGGCTTGATGTTATTGAATTGCTGGGGGTTAAGTGTAGTCCTGATTGCCATTTGCTCATATGCCTGTAGCCATCAGTTTCACTGGGAAGAGGTAGGAATTAACCACATTGTAAATCTATATACATGTATTTAGCAATGTGTGAATATATGTGCCATCGTGTTGCCTGGTGACTTGTGGCAACACCATGAATTTCATAGGGTTTTCTTAGGTAAGGAATACTCAGAGGTGGTTTTGCCAGTTCCGTTTTCTGAAATATAGTCTACAGCACCTGATATCACTTAGTATTACAAATACTAAACAGGGGTGACCCTGCTTAGCTTCCAAGATCAGATAAAATCTGGTGACTTTAGGTATTTAGGCAAAAGGCTCCCCAAGATGCAATGGAGCAGGTCCAAGTGGATATGGGATGGTTCTGCAAGAGTGCAATAGGAACAGAAAATATTAATGAATTGCAGCTCTCCAGACTCGCTAGTCTGCTTGTCTAGTGCCTATATGTGCTGGGGGATTCAGAAGGTTATAGTCCAGAAATAATAATTGTAAACTGCTCTGATAGCCTTTAGGGCTGAAGGGTGGGGTTATAAGTACTCTAATAAAATAAAAATAAAAAAGAGTAACTTCAGGATGTGGAGCTCTTCAAGAAGGTGGACATGAGATTAGCAAAGAGGTAGCTAGAAGAGCAAGCAAAACAAAACTCCCCACTCTAGCATAATGGGTTTCAGATTATTAAATTACATAATTAAATGAAACAGAATTGCATACATATTTTACAATATGCCCAAACCTGTGTCAACTACTCCAGTGCCTTTATGCACTTGGCAGAACTGGAGGCTCAGATTAGATTTCATTCTTGGTGGACAACTGGAGAATCATGCCTGCATTCCCCTCTCATTTTATAATCTACCAGTAAAAGGGCTGGAAATGGAGATCAAAGATATACCAATTAAAAATTAATAAAAGGGGTTTAGAGCATCCTGTCTGTGCTTATTTTAAAATATCCTATTTTGGTTTAGTAGCGTGTTATGGTGGTTTAAGTGTTGGACTAGGATTCTAGAAGACCAGGGTTCAAATCACTGCTGAGCCTTGGAAAAACACTGGGTGACCTTGGGCAAGTCAGCCTCAGAGAAAGGCAATGGCAAACCTCCTCTCAATAAATCATGCCAGAAAGCCCATAATAGCTGTGCTTGAAGGTTTCCATTAAGTCAGAGATGACTTGAATAAATAGTAACAACAATGACTTGAATGCACAGCAACAAAAAACTTGTTTAGTGCCAGAGTAAAAAGGACAAACACTTTGTGTGTGTGTATGTGCCTCCAGGTCGCTTGTCAATTTATGGCGCCCCCATCAATTTCCTAGGATTTTCTTAGGCAAGGAATACTCAGAGGAGATTTTGCCAGTTCCTTCCTCTGAAATACAGCCCACAGCAGCTAATGGTGTAGGTGGTCTGTTAGAACCTACTTAATAGTTTGTATACTTGAAAAATTCTGTGGATTGCAGTCCAAATAAGCAATGACTCTTTTAAACACATACTTGACAGGTTTTGCCAATTAAGAAATCTGATTGATACTTTCCACTCTGTAAGTTAATACAAAGTTCTGCTAGAACCTTTGCTTCTTGTGATTAGCAGCAAGTACCTTGTCCGTAGTTGCCTCTTGCTGAGGTCATTCTTTCTTTCCAGAGGAAAGTACAGTACTAAAATCCAAATTACAATGTTTGGACAAAAATGGCTCAGCTTCATGATGCTGAGAGAGACTACTGAACTATGCAAGTAGTGGTTTGAAAAAATCTTCTTGTCATAAAATTCCCTGACAGGACTGTCTTCTTACCTGGAATCATTGGATCTGTATAAAAGGCTTAGTGTTACATGAATGTATCTTTTACTTCTGTGCTCCTTCTTCCCTATTTGTCTTTGCCTTTATATCTGAACTTGCAAGCTATGGTCTGTATGAACTGTGGAATCTAGGAGGAAACTAAGGTTTGATTTCAGTTTGGAGGTCTTGCAAATGGCATATTTTTCTGGTTTGAATGTAACAGGAAATTATGGTTTGCTGAAAAACAGAATAAATAATAATAATAAAGTTTTTATTTTTATTCCGCTCCTTCCTACAATCAGGGCGGCTTACAACATGGGTTAAAAACAACAGTACCATAAAACAATATAAAGTACAAACATATCAAAGCAGACCATACAATCAATAAAAAATAACAGGCTAAAAGCCCCATAGCCCAACCTCTTGGCCACAGAAGAGGAGGGAGACCCACAGGATTTTAGTCGGGGAATGCCTGTTGGAACAGGAAGGTTTTCAAGTCCTTCCTGAATTGGGCCAGGGTGGTAGTCGAGCGGAGCTCAGTGGGCAGCGTATTCCAAAGGGCTGGGGCAGCAGTGGAAAATGTCCTCCATGTAGTGGAGGATAATCTAGCCCCAGGCACCTTCAGTAATTGCTGCCCAGACGTTCTGAGGGTGCGAGGCGGAATGTACGGGGAGAGGCGGTCCTTTAGGTATCCTGGGCCCAAGCCATTTAGGGCTTTATAGGTAATCACCAACGCCTTATATTGAGCCCGGAAGCGAATGGGCAGCCAATGGAGATCTTTCAGTACCGGTGTTATGTGGCTGGTCCTGGAAACACCAGTGACCAGCCGGGCTGCCATGTTCTGCACCATTTGCAGCTTCCGAGTTTGGTATAAGGGTTGCCCCATGTAGAGTACATTGCAGAAATCCAGTCTCGAGGTTACCAGAGCATGTACAACAGTTTCTAGGTCCCTCTGGGCCAGGTATGGGCGCAGCTGGCGAATAAGCCGAAGCTGATGACAGATGCTCTTGACTGTCGCGTTCACCTGAGCAGTCAGGTGAAGCGACGAGTCAAGAAGCACCCCCAGACTGCGCACGGAGTCCTTCACAGGGAGCGTGACCCCGTTCAGGACAGGTGGAACCACCACCATTCCTGGACCAGGGGAACCTATCACTAGTACCTCCGTTTTCTCTGGATTTAACTTGAGTCGGTTTTCCCTCATCCAGCCCATTACTGACTCTAGGCAGGCCACGAGAGGAGAGACCCCATCCCCAGTCACTGCATCAGTCGGAGACATAGAGAAAATGATTTGGGTGTCATCAGCGTACTGATAACCCCGCGCCCCATGTCTCCGGATGATCTCTCCCAGCGGTTTCATGTAAATGTTAAGTAGCATGGGAGACAGAATGGCTCCTTGAGGGACCCCAGTTTTAAGGGCCCGCTCATCGGAGCACACGTCTCCCAGCTGCACCATCTGGGACCTCCCAGAGAGGTAGGACCGGAACCACTGGAGCGCAGTGCCCCCGATTCCCACCTCTGCCAGGCGTCCCAGAAGGATACCATGGTCTATGGTATCGAAAGCCGCTGAGATGTCCAAGAGCACCAACAGGGACACGCTACTGCTACTGATGAAGCTGAGCAAAAAAGGCAAGGAGCACTGAAACACAATCCATATAATAGCAAGCTATAAATTGCTACCATACATCTGAACTGAGCTATGTCCACCTGATCCTAACTTTGTGGAACTTTTTATGGCTTTTCTCTGATTTAGGAAGAAGACTATTAGTAAAAGGCACCTTAGGGCTGCCATAAATAGGAAACAAGTTGAAGGCACACAGTATAGCAAACAACAAACTAATCATGATGATGATATAACCGCTCCAATATCAGAGACAGTTGTTAGAGAGCATGAATAGGCTTGGGCGTGGGGCTTGGGATGGAGCCAAAAGGGCTTGCTCCCAACTCCCTGGCCCATGTGGCTTTACTTCAGTGTAAAGCTGCGTGGGGCAGGGGCTGGGGAGGTGCTGGGCCCTTTCCCTCCCTGCTGCGCACCATGGTGCAAGGCAGGGAGGCAGGGGGCACTCACCAGGTATCTTCAGTGGTGTCACCCTGTGCGGTCTGCCCCCCCTACTGATTCCATTTTAATTGCCTTGGCTATATCCTAAAGAAGGCTGTATAACATTGAAGAGAAGAGTTTCTGAGGATCCATCCCGCTTAAAGATGAGCACATTTTGCATGTTCCTGAGTTCTTCTTCTAATCTAAGGTGTGTTTTCAGCTCGGTTTGATAGCATGAAACACCCTTCTGAGTATAATTCAGAGCTGGGAACAAACACACATTTCCTACCGGGGCATATTTACTCAGAAGTAAGTCCTGCTGGTCCAGTGGGAACCTTCTCTTAGATAAACCTAGGCTTATTGCAGTTTAGGTTTAATTTTTGTGGGATTGCTGATCACTTCAGAAGAAATTATACATCACTCAGCCCACAGGCCAGAAAGTGGAAGAGAAGCAGAGGCATGCAGATGTCATGAAGTAAAGGAATAGTTTTGCCTCAGGTCAGCAGGAATATGAGGGCAGTGTGAGATTTATGAGGGGCATTAGCTATTCATTTCCTGGATTTAAAAGCTTGAGCTCACAATGGACATAAGATAGAGAGCTACATTGCTCTCATTGAACAAACTTTGTTTTATGTAAGACTTAACAGTTACACGGGCATTATAAATTCAGAACCACACTGTGGTTATTCTATTATTTGTTTTTGTTTTTATTTATATACTGCTATTCCAAAGATCATAGCGGTGAACAGCAAGTAAGCTAATTAGCAAGTAAGCTTATTCGATGGACCCAAAAGGCACCAAGATTTGTGCAGACTTTTGAAGGCATTAGATCTCTTCATCAAGCAGAAGCTGAACCATCCCGTTTCTCTGCACTGAGTAGCACTGGGAAATGGGATGGCTTGTGTTCAAAGCTGCCACTTCCACTTTCCCATGGGTAGGAGCTCTGTGTTAATCTGCCCAGTGCACTGCCACTCCTACTGAGGACAGAACGGGATACTTGTGTGGTCAACAAGGAAGGGTAGAATGAACCTTCCTTGTTGATCACATGGTGATGTTACCTATTCTGACCTCAGCAGATGTGACGGCAATGGCCAGGCTCATACAGGAAGTGGCTTGGCTGGTAAGGGTGCAGCTGTGGCAGTGGCACTGAAGGAGACGGGCCAAGTGGGGCTGATGTGGTGTCAGCCCTGCTGGTCCATGTACACAATGATGCCGCATTGTGCCCGATTTGGCACAGTGCATGTGGTCTCCATCATGGTCGGTTTAAGGACAGTCTGGGCCATAATACTCTGGACTGGCCCTAGATTAAGCGGTCAGTGTACATGCTCCCTTTGTTTACTAGACACACAGGAAAGGGAGTTTATTCTGTTCCTGTGCCTTGTTGGTTTGCCTGCACGAAAAGCAGCAGGTCTGAAAAGAAGACCCTTTTCTGTCTGGAAGGTGTTCCAGGTAACCCACACAATGCAAGAAAACCAGGGTTTTGCCTTGCATAAAGAGTCTCTATTCTTTTCTTGGGTAGAGGAGTCTCTTATCTTCAGATTCACGGTTTGAATACAGAGGAGTGGGGCTAGTCTACAGTATCCCCTCCCCATTTGTGCTGAGCAAAAACATGCTTGTGTGTGTGCTGTGTGCCTTCAAGTTGTTTTCAACTCATGGCAACCCTAAGGCGACCCTATAAGTAATCTTGAATAGGGCTTGGTCCTTCTGTGATCTTATTTCTCCCCTTCAGCTGATGCAATTTCCATTCTTCTTTTTTAAAATCTAGGCATAAAAACATGTTTAATGCATAGTACAGTTTGGCCCTTTCACATCAAGGATAATTTTTGAGATTGAAATACGAGATGAGAAAAGCGTAAAGGGGTCAGAAGACCCAAAAGCCTATCTACTCAGCATGCTGTCTACACTATGGCCAATCCACTGGCTAGAAAGTACATTCGGTTTAAAAATAGCCCTCTTCTGCTTCCTCTCTTACAGTAACAACATTAAAGAGCTAAATGTCCCAGGCTAAAAGGGGTTCTTATCATTGTTGTGAAATGACCTTTGTGTTTTCTTGTGCAGCAGATGGTAAGATAAAGCTATAAATTCAACATGGTTTTGTCTTTTCACTTGTTGGCAAATACATGTCAGATTGCTTCAGATTTGTTTTATTGGGCATGGTTACTCCTAGCAAGGCGTATTCCATGCTGTTCTATTACCACAAGGTCTAAGAAATCAGAACTGTTTGGCTCAGAGGACAAATGAAATGAATTCATCTTTTATAAGCATCTTGGCTCCCCCCCTTCTCCCTATTGGGGGGATATGTGACAGAAACTGGGTTCAGTGCCAAGTCCTGAGTTTAAATTTGGGTTTAACTTGTTTTAAAACAACCCCACTGCTGTGTGATAGTAAATCACTGTGAATGGTGTAGCAGCTGAAACTTAATGGGATTACCCAGCATTTCAACCCCTACTGAACAAACAAGACAGGGAGAAGACTGACAAGGGCACCGAAATTGGTTTGCACATTGTCATCCGTATGGTTTCAGATACAGTTTGGCCTGCTTCGAGATTGTTGACATTAGTAATTTCCTAGAATTCCTCCAAATGGAAATTTACCTCTTGTCTACTCCCTTCAGTTATTAAATGTAGTTAAAAGGACTTAATGTCCCCCAGTTTTCATTTAAGTGTGTTGATTTACCTGATTTTTTCATTTTCATACTGCATTAATTGTTCATTGGCACTGTAGCTCTGTGAGACATTTATCCTTCTCTGTCAGAGAGTTCTGGTGCCACAATAAACTACAATTCCCAGAATTCCCTAGCACTAAGTCAGGGCAGCTAAAGTAGTCTCAAACTGGATGATTTCTGCAGTGTGCTTTGGACAATAGTGCATGTCTCTAGGGTGAGGTGGAAGGAGCCATGGTGCTTAGCCGAAGAGAACTACTTTATGAGAATTTCTTCGTCTTTAGTATCCTCTCTAGTTTTGAAATGAACAGTAGAGACCTCAATTGTCTCCACCTCATCTTTATTTTTTAAGAAAATAACTGGCATTATCTGCACTGCAGAAATAATGTAGTTTGACACCGCTTTAACTGCCATTACTCAATGCTATGAAATCCTAGGATTTGTAGTTTGTTGTGGCACCAGAGCTCTCTGAATATCTGAATATCAAGCTAAATATCTCACAAAACTACAAATCCCAGAATTCCACGGCACTGAGCCATGACAGTTAAAACAGTGTCAAACTGCATTATTTCTACAATGCAGATAAGGCCTGAGATTCACTAAGAGAAGAGCACTGACAAATATATCTCTTACTTTTCAGGAATAATACACTTTCTTTTCAATATACTGTACTGTGTCATCTACTTAGGAGGAATAAGACTCAGAACAGATAAAAGGAAGTATGTCTTCTCTAGGGATGAGACTAAATTTTGCCCATTTGTCATTTAGCGTTGAAGATTCCCAGGCCTGTCAAGGATTTCCCAAGCCCTGTTTGTCCAAATCACAGCTCCCATAGCATCATGGCAGCAAGGCCCCCCCTAGAGACAGTTGTTTGAGAACCCCTCAAATTTGTAGACAAAGACCGTCCCTCACGCTGCGGCCCCAATCTGGCCTTTTGAGGGCACAAAAAGGAGCCACAAAAAGCAGCAGCATGGCTATATGGTGCTCCTTTGACCCTGTATCATCTAGATGCAGCGCCAGAGGTGCGCCATGACGCCACACACCATGTGGAGCGGTGCGCAGCATGAGGGTGCCCTGTGGGGTGGAGTCGGGCGTGCGTTGTGAGAATGCTACGCCCTGACTCTGCTCCCAGGCTGGCCTTTTAGACCGATCTGTAAAGAGCCATAAGCACCCCAGAGCTGGCCATCTCCTTCTTTGGACACTGCCTCTCTCTGCAAACATGGATTATTATGCAAGCAGTTTGCAGCAAAAAAAATGCCAACCTGACTGCTTCCTTCCCTTTGTGCATTGTCCTTGTCGCTGCTGCTGCTGTTCATTAACTGGGTTGCCCCTTTGTCCCCAGTCTTTAACACCCCCCATACCTAATGAACAAACATGGAGAGGAGTAAATCTAGTATAGCTTTTTCAGAAACTAAGGACTTTATAACATGAGGCTTTTAAACCACCATAAAAGTTTGATAATAGAATCTTTGTCAATACCTATGACACAACACTGTCTCCTTCTCATCACTGCCTTGTTTTCCAATTGTCATTAGCCCACACCAGGGAAAACCCATCAGTAAGCTCCAAATCATCCTGGTAAAGCACTAGTCCACAGGTGCGGTAAATTATCCTGTTGCAATTTGGGGATTGCATGGTCACATCATGTCAGTATCGCCTCCTCTCCACACCCTGCACTATTACAGAACAGCCATTTTTTTTGTTTCATTCCCCCCCCCCTGCTTTTTTTCTTAAACTGCATTAGCACAACTCCAGAATTGTGTTTAAAAAACAAGCACACCCATATACACATATGAGGCATGCTGGATAGGGCATAGGGCAGGAAGGCAGGGTTAAAAATGAGGGCTGAAGAGAGTGTGATGGGCCAACAACAACTCAGTTGCACTAACAGAGGTACATGCGGTAGGGAGTGCGCTTCCTTTTATTAATGCGATTGAGGTGATAAAATCTCAAGTCTATCCTGAATGTCCTGGTACCTACGCTACCAGAAATAATAGTTCTTGTTTCTTGTTATTTTCAAGGCTGCCCCCCCCCAACACAAAATATGTAGTTCCAATAGGAAATTTGTGTAGCTAAAAATTAAAGTGATGCAAAAGGGTTGTTTTTAATGTCAGCTGATATAAAAAGTGACTGATTACAAAGTGAAAATAAAATGGACAGTTTTTGTCCCCTGTCTACAGGTCAGGGCAGAAGCTTTAGCCCCGATCAAGCATACTAATTTTTCTTCCTCTTGTCAAAGATATTCCTAGCAGGCCCTGCAGAATGTTTTGTTTTTAATCAATGTCTTCAAAATGAAGAAAACCATTCTAGATCATGGGCACCCCTTTCCTGCCAAGCCATGGGAATGTGAAATGTTATAAGGACGACGCTGCCAGAAAATAATTTCATTCTTAAGTACTGTGTTAGTTACCTGGTGTTCCTCCCCTTCTTCTTACATTGTTTTCTTGAAATGTCCTTGCTTTCCAGTAAATTTTTGCTGGAGTTCACAATGTTTTTTGTGTTGTGTATCAGGCCTGCCCACTTCCAAATTCTGAGCATTTTCTCTCCATATGTGTAGGCTTCTAAACATCATTGAATGTGATGCTGAGGGACAAAGCACAATCAAGGAAAATCCACACAAGGAAAATATTAGTGTTACTAGCCAGTCTTACTTAGGCCAATTTTGTTTTTATTCTCCAATAAGACAATCAGATCTCTCATTTTATTATATAATAAACTATACAATACCTTGATTCTAACATATGAACACATCTTGCCTGCATTAAATACATCTTGCCCCCAAATGTTTGACATTTCAAATCTCAGTAAAGAGAGTCCACTTTTCCACAACTACATTTGCTCTCTTGTCTTCCTTCCTTTACACATACACAGGCCTGTTATAGACAGCCAAAATAAAGCTGCTTTGAGTCAAATTGGAGGTATGGTGTTTCAATGATGCATGCGTCCTAAGAGTCCAGAAGTCGCAACAAAGCCATGCTCCAGACTGGAGTGTGGCTTTGGTGTGGCTTCTGGACTCTTAGGACGCATGCATCATTGAAACACCATACCTCCACTGTGACTCGAAGCAGCTTTATTTTGGCTGTCTGTAACAGGCCTCAGTTAGTCAATTTTGCCCTTGTAGCATATTCATACATTGTTTTGTTCCCATACTTTCATGGTTGGTATAGCTGCCAATTACCAATGCTTTGTTTTGTATAACAAAACTTTGCTGCCATCACCAGATATGAAATCATTTCCTTATGTTTTAGCATGATTTCCTCCCCATAAATGTAAACAAAAAATAACAAGTAATCCAAAAATTAAAAAGTGGCCCAATTTTAAATTCAAACCAGGGTACACAGTGCACCGTCTACAATTTCTATAGTACCTTTTACCAGGTTAGATTAGTATACCAACAATAATGCTGTCTGGATAGAAATAGCCAGCTGTACCATGGGATCTCCTTACTTATGTGGACTTCTCCAGTGCATTGTTGCTGGAGCCAACTTGGAAGGTTGTTTAGAATTAGGTATTCTCAGACATCCACTGAAATCAATTCCACTTCCAACTGTAGAGGCATATATAGGTACCTACAAGAATTATTCTGAGGGGACATAGCTGCACATAATTATTTTTTTTAAAAACTGCACAGTAGAAACATGCTTGTTTTCTAAAGGTAGGTGTGAAAACTGTAAATATAAATGGAGCAGAACATTGGGTCTGCAACACTGCAATAGGATAGGTCCAGGAAAGCAAAGATACCTTCTCCTCCTTGTCCAAGAAGTCCTTTGTGCAAATTGAAGCCCTCATCTGAAAGGTATCCCAACCTCTGGAGCAGGTTTTAAGGTGGATGAGAGACTTTTAGGGAGAGGATAGAAATACCCTCTCCCTAAAATATCCCAGCTAGCAAAATGAAAAAAGCAAGTGAACATTGACACCTTAAACAAACCTGCCAGAGTATTAGAATCCACAGGAGAAGGCTTTCTCTTGGTCCTGAAACAATAACAGGTTTATTTGGTGTGGACATGGGAGCGAGCCTTCTTAATGGCTGCTCCCACCCTCTGGAATACTGTTTATAGTATAAATATGATGATTTTAAAATTATATTTTAAAAGATATTGCCAGATTTTTTGGCTGATTCTTTTTGTAGGTTGCCTTGGGTCCCACTTGGGAGAAAGGTGGCATATAAATGAAATAAACAAAATAATAAATACATTTTAATGTGGGTTTAGCATGATTTTTCAGCTTTGTGACATCCAAAGTCCAAAAATTAACTGGAATCAAGTGTGACCATTTTCACTGCAAAAATTCTCTTATACTGCACTATATTTAATTTAATTTACTAGCTCTTCATTCTCTCACTTCCAGTGGTATTAAATAAATTTCTGGGCATTAATTGTATTTCACATTTTTATAGGAACTTTGATGAAAACTCAGGAATTGAAACTGGAAAAAAATAAGTTCTCTGGTCTTTTAAAAGTAAATTGGCGCATATGTTGGAGCAACTTGGCTAAACAAGGTCAGTAAAATCTGCTACTCTGTTGTCACTGTGTTTAACTGCATCCTGTTAAAAAGCACACCAGCTAATTAAAAAGGGGATTGTAAAATACTGTACTTTATGATATCTGTTATCGGGCTTTTTCAGTAACCAGACTGATTTGAATCAATGACACTTTTGTGAATGTTTTATGAGAGTACAAGCTTGCAAATCTCTGTTGGTAATTTGGGAAAGATATACATCAGTATTATTCCACACATTCAAGCAAATGAGTCTGCATGTTTTGCCAATTAGCACACAAGTGATGCTGTAATGGACATTAGTTTATGCTTTTTGGATGCAGGCCTGTAGATGATGAGCAACAGGGAATTTTAACCTTTTCAGGGGCTTGGCAAACACCATGAAGAGAAAGGATCTGTACTTTGCTTTGCACCTGAGGGCAGAGATGTAAGCTTTCCTATGTTCGTGGAGTTCTGTGGGAGTAATTTTGACTCTCAGGGGATTTAAATTGGCACACATGATACTGGCATGCAATACTGCTCAAAGTTGCATCACATCTAGTAAGTTCTGTGTATTTTTCTCCATAGTGCCCAATCTCACTGGGGAGTTTAGGGGTATGCTGCCATAGAATATGTACATTAATAGGAGATGAAACGTCAGTAGTGTGGAAATAACCAGGAGAGATGATGCAATAAGCAAAGATGGGATTATACTCCCCACCTGCATCTTGGAACGCAGCTTTCTTTCACCCCTCTGTTACAGCGCTATGCATGCTGCATGGACAATTCCCAGATTTGCACCAAGAACTCTAGGCTTGAGTGGCCAATGCAGATTAATAAAACAGGTTGTATCCAGTGCTCTCCTTCTGTAAATAGAAAAGCTGCTTGTGAAAAGAATTTTGATCTAACACAGACCTCTCGACCAGAGAAGAGAGCAGTTTTCACTTACCTCTCTTTTCATTTGCAGGATAGATTTTCTCTGGTGCCTTTCACACTGTTCTGGAGGATCTTGCAGAAATTGGAGAGGAGAGGGAAATCAGTGCTAAAGTGAAAATCAGCCAAATTAATCTCCCTTCCTTTCTGTTTGCACAGTGATGGACATATTTTAAGGGTTGGAAGGACATTTTTGGTTCCTGCAGACCCACAATGGTGTCCTCAAGGTATTTATACTTATATATCTAATACTGTAACATCATTTGGCTATGGATGCAGATAAGAAACAGAATTTTGAAGACCAGTCTATGACAACTGTCCGTCAATTTCTCTGGCATTCTAGATTTTGTCAGTAATAAACCCCCACCATTTTCACTTTCCTAAATGCCAGGGTTTAAAACAATGATGAATATTAAAAGATTCTAAATATGCTGAATTCAGTATCTGTCAGTTCTCATGGTTGCGTGAAATAGAGTGTACACACTTCTGGCTGCAGTTTTTTTGTGAAAAGTACACAACATATGGTTAATGAAAGCCCAAGTGCAATTCTTTAGTTTTAGGTGGTTGTTTTATAATGTAAAATTTACATAGCAACAAAAAAGAGTGTTGCTTGATTGAATTCTCAGAAATGGAAGGCATATAAATGCTAAAATGTCTGAGAACATCTGTTGTGTTTTGTGGATTCCTGATGTTCTGAAATCAGGAATCTTCCTTGCAAATGAGAATCTCATGGCCATCCTATAGTGATAGTAAACACACAGAAAAATTGACTTTTGACTACACTCCCTCCAGAAAAAAATTCTTTGTGTTTCACATCTATACATAATGTTCATGCAGTTTCTAACAGTCCCCAGGTATGAAGCTGCATGTATAATGTAATTTAAAGTAAGTGATTAGAAATATTGGTTACAACCATTCCAAGAGGAAAAGTATGGCTGTCATCTGTCTCAGTGTTTTCCAGTTTCAGATGTTACATCTGTATGTGCTTGGGAGTACATAAATCTACTCCCAAGAAAGATAGTAACTCCCACATACTAAGTATAAAGACTTGTGTGAAAAAGCCTTAATGGCTGGTTCAATACATTTTGCTCTTATTTACAAAATGTATTGATTGTGTAATACAGTATTTTGTGTTCTACCCAGCAGTGACAGTTGGCACTTTCAGGGCACCTTAAAAAGAATGCAAATAAAAATGCTACCCCCTTGAAGACACTGAGGATTTCCTCCCCTCCAAGCACTAGATAACGTTCCAGTTTGAACCCCACTCACTTAAAAAAAATAAATCTAATTAGCTTTTAAAAATTAAACTAGCAACATCTAAAATTTAATCTTTGTAAAGACTGTCTTGCTTCTCTCTACATGTCCTCTGTGTCGTTTCAGGAACCCAAAGGCCTAAATTCAATATTTACTCCCAATTAGAGTGGACCCACTGAGGAAACAAAATGGGAACTTGATAGATATAGGTGAGTTCCACTGATCGGATCTACTTTGGTTGAGGGTAAAGTTGTCTTTAGATGTACATGTTTTGCCAAAGGCAGGAGTGGCAATAGTATGTCTCTCCAGATCTTGCTGAACTCCAGTTCCCAGTATTCCTTACCATTGACCCTGCTATTGAGAGCTGTTAGGACTTTTGGTTCAGCAACATCTGGAGGGCCACATGGATGTAATCTGACAACTGCCAGTGATTTTTTTTTTTAAATGGACTCTCTGTTTTGTGATTAAAATTAGGAGAAGACCTCAGGTTTACAACAACAACCGACCAAACTTGTGCACTTCCTTATGTCTCTAATTTTTTTTAATACTGTCTAACCCAGTGGTTCTCAGAATTTTTACCCTTGGATCCCCTCTTTACATTGACATCTGAATGTTGTGCCCCCTGCTTGATGCAGTATATAAATACAAATATTTTGTTTGCTTAGTGTGCGTATTTTTGTTCACACATTCACGTATATTCATATTTAACATCTTATACACCAGTAGGGGGAAACACCGGTAGAGCCCTCCCCCGTGCTCCTTCCTTGTGCCATCCCCAATTGGTCTCCCACCCTTTCTGTGTCTTCCAGTGTTCCCCCATGTGCTCTCCCACCCTCTCCATGCCTCCTCGCACTGCCCGCATGTGCTCCCACTCTCTCCACAGCATCCCACTTTCCCTCATGCATACTTCCACTCTCCCTGCACCTTTCCACATGCCCCCATTTGTGCTCCCCCTCCCTGCACCATCTCGTGCTCCCTCGCACATGCTGCTCCCCACGCCTTCCTTTTCAATGGGGTCAGTTCCCAAATAAGAGATAAAGGGGGGCACAACAGACCTCCCCTAATGGGCGGTTCCGTGATGCCCCTTTACTTGGCAGATCGGGGCTGCAGCAACCGCATGCTGTGGCCCTGATCTGGCCTTTCTGCAGTTCCTTTTTTTTGCTGTAGAAAGGGCTCTAGCCGCCACGGCTTTTTGCTGCTTCTTTGGTGTGGTGCATGTAAATGCTGCGCCAAAGATGTGGTGTGATGCTGCCTGCCATCTGGTCAGGTGCATGGCATGATGGAGGTGGAGTCGGAGCGGCTGGCATGCATACACCACATCCCCACTCCAGAGTATAATGCTGGTCTGTTGAGCCTCAGAGTTACATATATTTTGCAAAGTAGTCTCTTATTTTAATGTTCTCCCCAAAAGTGTTACACAGAAATATGCAGATCAGAGACAGAAAGCTGGGTGTGGCAGAAGAGTAAGAAACAAAACCTGCTGTAAGCGGATCATTTCAAGGTCCTACTGGTCACCTTTGATCTCCAAACCCAATCTAGTGGATTTTCAGAGAATTTTTTCATAGAATCATAGAGTGGAGAGATACCACAAAGGCCATCCAACCCAACCCATGCCCCCTCTTTTACCTCCAAAGATATATGGTACCTACAATTACTTTTCCTATTTATTCTATTCCATTCTTCAAAGGAAATCATGATGGCATATAACATAAAGGTTCTCCAGATTCCCATGAGACTCCTCTGTTCCTCACAACAACTCTGTGAGATAGATCATAAAAGGCCATAAATTGCAAGTTTCAGGTGGTAGGATACAGACATATTTTTAAGAGGCATTTTGCCTGTTGTCTTTTTAGTTGTGCACAGAAGCTCCAGAAACATTTTGTTTACAGTCTCTGTGTTTGATTCTTGTTAAAAGATTTCTTTGCAAAGAAGAGGAGTCTTCGTGGGATATCTCTCTGCTGAGCCATTTAATTGCATAGGCTGTTCCATTTATTGTCTTGGCATAAACCAGACAGTTGTATTTATCTTTTAAAAAGAAAGTTCTACCAGAGATAATACATGCTCTCTAAAAAGCAGACTCCTGTTTTTGATCTGTGTCACCCCCCCCTTTTTTTTTTTCTTTCTGTAATATTTGTTTAGGGCAAGTATTGAATCCTCCCTATACAATGACTGTTGAGAATCCCTGGCCAGCAGTGGGGTAGACAGATGGTAAAACAGACCCAGGGTTCCAGTTTACAAGGGCTTCCTCAAATAGCACACGGAGAATGATAGGGCAACAAAGAGCCAGCCACCTTGTGCCTTTGTCCTTCTTTGTAACCACCAATTAGTTGCAATTTTATTATTGGTGTCCTTGGCTCACATGCTGGAAGAACCATGTCAATCCCTTTGTTACTGCTCTTATACTGCTAGTAAAACTGTGTCAGTCATTTGAGAATGAATCAGTAAAAAATGTCACCGGTTGAAATCTCACCAGTTTCTCTTAGAGCCACTTTCTAATTCATTATGGCCTGTTACAGACAGCCAAAATAAAGCTGCTTCGAGTCACAGTAGAGGTATGGTGTTTCAATGATGCATGCGTCCTAAGAGTCCAGAAGCCACACCAAAGCCACGCTCCAGTCCTTAGGGCTGGAGCGTGGCTTTGGTGCGACTTCTGGACTCTTAGGGACAAAATGCATCATTGAAACACCATACCTCCACTGTGACTCGAAGCAGCTTTATTTTGGCTGTCTGTAACAGGCCTATATCTTGCAAAGGAGAAATCCTCAGGAGTGACCTGTAGTGCATTTAAGTGCATTTACACTTGTCTCTCCACATTTGCAGCTTGATTTTTGTAGATTTGATTATTAAAGGATTTTATTAATATGTTCTCTCTAGGGATATTTAGGTCCTCCAGTGCAACTCTATGGTCAACTTTAACCAAAAGTCACACTGAAGGACTTCCTAGAGGGAAGATTCCACTAGACATTTGTAGCTCTTCCAGCACAATTCTAGGGTCATTGTCTGGCACATGTTGACCACACAGTTACACTGGAGGGCCTAGAGATTCCTAGAGAGGCGTTATCTCAGGTAAAAATATAGTATTTTTTGTTATTTGCAGTTTTTCCACTTTCACAAGTGTCCTGTGCCCCTAACCCCAGCTAATGTGGAGGGATGAGTGTAATATAGGATCAGGGCCCAACAAAATGAACCTGATGATTTAGTAAGATAATATTGTACACATGATCACTTATCTGTGGGTTCTTTCAAAGGCATGATTTCCAGTTCTGAACTCCTGTGAAAAAGGCTGCTTGCCCATTGGTCAGACTGAGGCTGCTTATTTTGGACATCAGTTGAGACCTGCTTATGCAAGCAGTAGTAGTAAAAAGGGGCTGAATAGGTTACATATATTAGCATATTCCCCATCCACAGTAAGCTAGGAATCCTGGTTCACCATTTTCTGTGAACCCAACCAGTATGTCCCAATGAAAGACACTGATCATTTGTGTTTTGGCGATGGTCTGCCAACATAAGCAGCTTGGCAATTCTGATTAAGGCAGGAGTGAATATAACTGTAACTCTTGCCTTGAGAAAGACTGAATTGCTAACTAGCCTTTGGTGATACAAAATTACTTGACATGCGCTAGGTATGGATTCAGGAGATCCTCATCTTCATGAGGAACATATGCACACAGCTCTTTATTCCCGTGGGTTTCTTTCCACACCAGTCCCAAACAACTTTGCTTGAAAACTTTGGGCCGGTACAGACGGGTGCTTTGCGCCAGTCTGGGCCAGAAATTAGGGCTAGATAGGGCTGGGCGTCCACATATGCTCAGCCCTACTATCGGTGCCTGTGTACCATCATGGTGTGCCCCCATTTTACATGGGACGCACCATGATGATGCATGCCAGAAGAGGCATCATCATGGCATGCGAGCGCCATAATGACGCCACTAAAAAGCCACCCATCTGTATAGCCCATTTGTTTTCAACTTTGTTGGGGGGAAAAACACCTTCATTGGACCCCACCTCCCTGGGTCATTATTGGCCAGTCTATAATCTCCCCTTTCTAAGTAAGGTCCTAGAGTGAGTGGTGGTATCACAACTCCAGGTTTTCTTGGATGAAACTGATTACCTGGACTTATTCCAATCTGGCTTCAGACCTGGTTATTGGTAGAAACAGCCTTGGTTTCCTTGGTGGATGGCCTGCACCAGGAGTTAAACAAGGGGAGTGAGTCCTCCTGGATCTTTCAGTAACATTTGATATCACTGAACTGCTTCCATGCACAATTAAGGTACTGGTGTTAACCTACAAAACAACTTGGGGCCTGGATATCTGAAAGACTGCCTCCTCCAATATGAATCTGCCATACATTTGAGATCTTCAGAGGAGGCCCTGTTGCATGTTCCAGCACCTTGTATAGTTTGGTTGACGGGTACACGTAACGGGACTTTCTCCATAGTAGCTTCTTGACTACTCAAGGAACTTTAAGACTGGCTCCATCTCTTTTAAGCTTCTTGTGGGCAGCCAAAACAGTCCCATTCTGTTGTTCATTGTTTGAAATTGGTGTTTAACTATTTCAAAACCAGATTGTTTTTAGACTATTTTAGAAGTTTTTTAAAATTAAAACACATTACAATACTCTCTAAAATTTTAATGTATTTAAAAATGTATGTGAGATTCAGTATATGTATTCAGCAGCTCCAATACTGGTGGTAAAATACTCAAAGCATTTTTACTGAAGATTTACTTAGCGTGAAAGTCAGTTAATATTTGTTGGGATAAAATTCTTTGGTGTTCACCATCAATGGAATAGCTTTGTCTGATGATCCTAAAAAGAAATCTGATATTTTGTCTAGCACATGCTGAGTTTATTTTTCCTTGAAACTCTTCAGATCTGGCATTCTATTATTTCTAAAAGGAGGTGTTGCTCACAGTTTATAACTACAGCAGATCTACTGTTAATGAAGAAAAATTGGTGGATTGATGCCTTTATTTCACATTGTCTGGAATAAGTAATCAGTTACTCAGAGCCAAACCAGATATGACGGTAAGACAGTAGACCTATTTATTTAAGCCTGGATCTGTTCCAGTTGCACACTGTAGACCATTTTACATGAAACAATAAGACAGAATTCAACCAAATGCTGGCTTATTGGGAATGATGCTAGCATAACTGGATTTTCCCAAAATTTTGGTGTGTGGAGTTCCTTCATGACCCCAAACTGACCTCCCAGGTAGGTCCACCATTATCCTCAAAACAGTGGGTCAGGTAGGCAGATGAGTCAGCATCACAAGAACCCTGGAAAACAACACTTTTGGAAATTCCCCACAGGAAGGTTTGGGAGTTGCTAAATGGGACAGCCATCACCTCCAAGCTTAATACAATACAAAATGTTGGTTCATAGTCTCACACTTGATGGGCCGATGATCAGCTTAACGGCTTGCCCATTCTCCTGCTTGTCTTCCCCGATCGTTGTCAGACCCAGCTGCATTGACAGTGCCGTGTTAACAATGCCCAAACAACCAAGCGCCTTTTGTCCTCGTCATTAAGCACCTTTGCCAGAGGCTAGATTTTGCCTATAAGAACCCCCAGATGTGTCTCTTCAGGCAGCCAGTCTGGATTTCAGGGGGAATCTCTGTCCTTCTGAACTCTGATCTGGCTCCTGGCCCAGTCATTCACCCCCAGGACTGAGTCCCATCCACATCCCACTGCACTGGATTTTCGGAGAAACTTACTTGAGTAAGTATAGCCCTAGTATTGACTCTCATCTTTACCCAACTTTCCCTCTTTTATTTCCTTGAGCCTTGTGTGTGTGTGTGCATACTGATGCATGTTTTTACTCCTTTTATAAAAACTAAACTTTAATTGAAGAAGCCTGTCTCTGCACTATTTCCTAAGGAGTTGGTTGGTCCCTTGGTATACAGGAAGTTCTTCCTAATGTTGAGGTTGAATATCTTTTCCTGCAGTTTGAATCCATTGCTCCATGTACTTATCCAGTCTAATCATACCAAGCTCCCTAAGCTGCTCCTCATAGAGCATGGCTTCCAAAACTTTCACTATTTTGGTTACCTTCCTCTGGACATGTTCCAACTTGTCAACATCCTTCTTCAATTCAGGTGCCCAGAACTGGACACAGTATTCCAGGTGAAGTCTGACCAAAGCAGAATTGAATGGTACTATTACTTCCCTCAATCTAGATACGATACTTCTATTGAGCAACAAGTCAGAAATCTCAGTTGTGATAGAATAATTATTTCAGATAATCTGGGAAGTGCTGACTGCTTGGATTCCCACCTATTAGAGCATAGCCAGTGAATTCATGAACTCACTGTTTTATTTTCAGAATTCATTTATCCTGAAGCTCAACTTTATGTGCCAATCATTCTTCAAAGGTGATGCAAGCTATTTGAGTTCAATTCTTATGAGGTTTCTTTTCTCTTAATCATCTGTTGGTTGTTTCTTTGGGGAGCGTGTTAATCTTTGCATCAGCCAATTTTTCTGACACCAGGGATGTCCCTCCATGGAAACTTTCAAATTATCAGTGAAGATTAACTGCTTGTTTGAGAGTTAATATAAAATTCATTTCATAAGAAGAAAAGACACATGGGATACAGATGCAATAAGAGGACAGCAGTAGAGTCCTTCTTGATCTTAAGGCTCATTTGTACACTTCATTAAACACCTCGGTCAGAATCCTTCTCATGACACAGGTGTATGTAACCTAGGGTTATAATCATAGATGTCTTTTTAAATTTGTTGTGAAAAGTACTCTCCAGTAGCTCCTTGCACAGGGCTCCCCAGCACCACAGACCCTCAACCTTGCTGAAAAGGCCAGTACTGAACAACATTACCTTAAAATATTATTATTCCACCTTAACTGCTCCCATGAAATCCTGGGATTTGCAGTTTAGGGAGGGAAATTAGAAGTCTCAGCCAGAGAGCTCTTAGGCCTCAGTAAACTACAAACTCCAGAATTCCCCAGGAGGTAGCTATAGCAATTAAAGTGAGAAAATAGCATTTTAACAGTGTAGTGTGATATTGACCACACTCCTTTAATGGCCAGAGAAGAGGAGAAGTGATTGAATGGCTGGGGGAATGGGGAGGGCCTGCAACCGTGAGCAAATAACAGCCACCTCCCTGCCAGATCTGCAAAGATTTAGCAGTAAAACAGCTGCTATTTTTTTCCCAGCTGAAGAAGTACAGTTGGATGGTGACTGAATGCCATGCACTCTCCTCCGGCCACTAAATGGCCAAGGAGCATGAATCTGCCTTTTCGTGGAGGCTTGGATGCTCAGAAAGCAGTGACCAGGGGGAACTATGTCCTCAGCTTCCTTCAGTTGGTACAATCCAAAGTGAAAAGGAGTTTGGCCAATTAAGGACAGGGCAAAGGCAAGGAGGTACAGAATCTTTCCCTTTCCAGTAGGTTCAGGCAAAAGTGCTGCTGTCTTTCCTAGCTTGCATCTTCTTCCTCATTAATAATTTTTGTCTTCTTCACACATGTTTTCATCTTTGAAATATTTGAGAGCATGAAGAGTAGTGTAAATTAGTCTGGCATCAAATTTATGTGGACCAGAGCCTTCATTTGAGGCATCATTGCTCATTTTTGGCACATATCTCTTTTACTCAAGTAGTGAGAAATGTAGGCCACCATGGTAGTGTTCTATATACAGGCCTTAATACATGTTGGGAAATGGTGCTGCTACTTTACCTCTCACTGTGTCTTAGGACTGTAAGCCTAAGAGTTTCTCATTTCCTGAGATTTCAGGGTTGAAAGCTGAGAGCAGCGAACAGGTCCTTGTGTAATAGTTATGAAATAATATCTGTTTGTGTGTGTATGTAAGTGAGAATGACAATGTGGATTTCCTGCACCATCACCTAAACAAATATCTCCAAGATATAGACAACCTGAGGACCTGGGCCTGTATAAACTAATACTAACTTATGTTAGTGTGCCCAGA
Source organism: Sceloporus undulatus (assembly GCF_019175285.1). Lineage (NCBI taxonomy): Eukaryota > Metazoa > Chordata > Lepidosauria > Squamata > Phrynosomatidae > Sceloporus > Sceloporus undulatus. Next base: position 173,346,189 of record NC_056525.1, read on the forward strand.
GAGCTACGTAGCTATTTATTACATGTTGTCAGCAAAAATTATTTAAGACAATTTAGAAACATCTAGTTTAATAGGTAATGTTACATCTATTCATTTGTGTCACAAACCTCTGAACTTAAGCTACTTATGAATGCCAAGTAGTAGATCAGCTAAAATAAATCTCAGGGAATGTGATTTTTTTTGCTCTCTGTTTCCATAACCTCAGAAGAAGATGCACAGCTTTTATGTTGTTGGAAAATATAAGAGAGAGTAGTGGATCTCTCAAGAAGAGTAATCAGTTGTCAAGGCAGAAGCTGAACAACAACATGCCCATGCCTACCTGCTTGCCCACTCATAAAAAATAGAGGCAGCAAAACAAGCTTAGCCTATATATATATATATATATATATATATATATATATATATATATATGGTAGCTTTACTTCCAAATACTTGTGCGTAGTCAAATATATGGCAGAACAGAAGAGAGAAAGGGAATTGAAAATGTCTGGAGGTGAGAGTAATCAGAAAGAGATTGGGTGTGGAAAAAGAAACAAATAGGAAATCAGTGAACATGCAAACTAGCAGTTACTATAAACATACAAAGGTTGCTAATTCTAAACAGATGTTACCTTTTTGGTCCAAATTGGGTTTTCCATATTGGTCATGATTTTGAAACCTTGAGCGCTGAGGGTTTTTTGTTGTTGCTGTTTTAATTGGTCTCACTTGGCTTAGTCTGTTCAATATGTGGTAGAATTTGACTCTCTTTCTTGTGTTTGCTTTCTAGCACTTTTCAAAAACCTGTATTATGCTGAATTACTAGTGAGTGAGGCTTCCTGAAGATAGCACAGAGGTTTGCAAATAATGAAAAACAATTAAAAGGGCAACTATTGTACAAAGGTATAAGCATGGACATTCTCCTTTGGTTGTAACTGCATTTAAATCAAAACTTTTTTTTTTTAAAAAAGGAATCCAGAGATTTAAAAATATTTCAAGAGTCAAGGCTGTAAGTACATCTAAAACCATATTGCATAATGAATGAAAACTGGGAGCTCTCCAGCTGACCAACATCAGACTATGGTCAGGATAACAGAGTGTGGTCTTTATTTGCAAAGCTGATGAAAAAATAGACAGGCTAGAAGATACTGCAAGAGTTTGCTTTTGCTTGAGAAGGGCAAGATTCCACGTCCTCTCCTCTCCTCCCACTGAGTTAATAGAGTGCAAACTACTTTTGCACTTTGAATTTAGTTTTCAGCAATTTAAATAGTATGTGGCGAGATCTTGTAGCACCTTTGAGACCAACAGTTAATCACAAAGGTGCTACAAGACCTCTCTCTACTTACTGATTCTTTGGACTAACATGGTTATATCTTTGAATTCTACAGTAATTGAAATAAATAGAGAATAAAGAAGGAAAGTGGTAGGAGGAGAGAGAAACTGGGATATTTTAAAAGCAATTGAGAAAGTAGTGGGGTATAGGGTTAATTGGGACTGTTCTTGAAAAATGAAGGGATGTGGTGGCTTAGTGGGTAAGACATCAATTCCAGAAGATTATAAGGTTAGCAGGTCGAGGACCAAGGGCTGCATGATGGGATGAGCTCCTGTCACTTCTCCCAGCTTCTGCCAGCCTAGCAGTTCGAAAGCATGCAAATACAAGTACAGTAGATAAATAGATACCACTTTGGTGGGAAGGTAACAGCATCCTGTACAATGCTGGCTCTTCAGCTTAGTAACAGAGATGAGCACTGCCCCCTACAATAGATTACGAGTAGACATTCCTGTCAAGGGACTACCTTTACCTTTACTTTTCCTGACAAATCAGGATAGTTGGAAGGTATGATACAGTTTTGTAATGGTTGAATGTGCTTGTAATGCGAATGATATAATCCTGATAGTGTGCACAGAAAAGTTAGGTTTATTGGACTGTAAAACTAACATTCCCAAGCAATGGTTTATTGTGCCTACTATTGTGCCTACTATTTTATAATCACACATTTATGTAAACACAGGAATGAAGCAGGGAACACAACATGTGAATTTCTCTTAAGTACAGTTTGCCTCTCTCCTCCAGCATCAACATTCCAGCAAGCTCCAGTTCAGTTTTATAAATGGTTTATGTATCTTGCAGGGACAGCAGAATTTCATCCCTAATTTGCTCCCACATGAATTTACTGAAATGGGCACCTCATCAGTATGAAAGATGCACCTTTTTGCATCTAATTCTACTCTTGAGGTCAGTTCTGGGAGAAAAAAGAATCAAATGCCCTAGGAAAACAGAAAACAGATGAGACAGCAGCCCATGCAGAAGGCAACTCGGAGACTTTCTCCATTTGTGATGCAGTTGTAATCACAGCTCTCTTTTGTGGTGTGGGGGGGGGGGGGGGGGGGCAACTTGTTTGAGTGGCTTGACTCTTGGATGAAGACACTGGGAGATCAGGGTTTGAATTCCCACTCACCCATGGCAAGTCACATTGTCTCAACCTCAGAGGAAGGCAAAGTCAAATCCCCTCTGAACAAATTCTGCCAAGAAAAACCATAATAAGCTTGACTTAGGGTCGTCATAAATCAGAAATGACTTGAAGGTATATAACAACAACAACAAAGGGAGGAGGGAGAGTGGAATTCAACCTTCAGCACAAAGCTAACAACATAGTCATGTTCTCTTATCCATTTTGTGCTCTTAAGACTGGAAGCCATTCCACACTATACAGATAGAGCATTATGATTGCGTTTTAACTGTCATAGCTGCATTCTATGGAATCCTGGGAGTTGCAGTTGGAAAGGGGCATTTAGAATTCTCAGCTAGCAAGTACCTTTCCAAACTACAAAATTCAGACTCCCATAGGATGTTGTTAGTTAAAGTGGAAACATAGCACTATAACTGTGTAGTGTGAAAGGGATCTTAAAAAACTAGAGCATGTAAAAGTTGGGAAGCATTACCTGGCTTCAGTTCTTGGTGCTGGAAGTTAAAATTATTCCTCAATTTTCTACTAGGCTATCATGATATAGTTATATGTAATCAGAATATCACCCTTATTAGGCTTTCCAAGGTGCACTGTAAGCATGCTCACATGCATATTTTAACATTCTGCATAGAAATGGATTCTGAAATTACAAGTTGGACAGCAGATGGCCAGGGTAAACAGATTAATTTTCAGCTCTGATTTTTTTGAGATGCACACATTTGTCCAGAGTTGGCCCAAACATTAGGCAGGGTAGATAGTGAACCTATGGCATGAGTGTCAGCTAGCATGTGACAACATTTCTCCCGGCACACGGCAGAGGGAGGAGGAGGAAGAGTTTGTTCTTCCTCCTTTCCAACCCTCCCTGGCTTCCAGTTGCCTCTCTGGAGGCAGCTGAAGGCTGGGGACGGGGGGGGGGGGGGGGGGGAAGAGGCACATTCCAGTTCCTCTTCTTCTTCCCTCCCCCCAGGCCTTCAGCTGCTGAAGAGGCAGCCGAAGGCCTGGGACGTAGGGGAAGAAGTCCCGCCCTGGAAGTCCTGCTCCCAAGGGGCAGAAGTCCCAGCACCGGCACCGGCACTGGATAACACAGAGCACCGGAAGACCTTTTAGTTCAGGCACTGGGCCCCTAAAAGGTTTGCCATCACTAGACTAGGCTATTTACATATCATGGGGGTGGGGAGGAATGCATCTGCAAGAAAACAAAAGAAGACATTGATACACATAAAACTGCCTGTGCTAATTTTCATGCACAGATGCAAAATTAGATTTTTTTTTTTTTATGATCCAAACAGAATTGTAGTACGTCTCTCCCAAGTGGGAAAATCAGTGACCAGGGGACCTGTTTGACTATCGATTCAGCTTTCAGAGGCTAGCTGTGGATGGGCAACTTCATGGACCCTGGTCTCCTTCCTTCTTCATCTTCATCTTTAAATTAGACTTAGAGTGCATCTACATAATAATGCAGTTTGACACCACTTTAAGTGCTGTAGCTCCAACCTCTGGAATCCTGGGATCTAAAATTTTACAAGACCTTTAGCCTTCTCTGCCAAAAAGTGCAAGTGCCTCACAAAACTACAAATCCCAGGATTCTGTAGGATGGAGCCATGACAGTTAAAAGGGGAGTACCATTACTGCATCACTGCAGTAATTTTTAGTGCAGATGCACCCCAAGACTTGACAGTTCTTCAAAGAGAGGACACCCTCAGAAAGACAATTGTCCCCTGGCAGACTTTCAAACAGTATCTTCTGTAAAGAGAGACACAGGGCCCTGCTAAATGAGTCTGACAACAGATTTTCAAGGTGTCTTGAAAGAACAGCAAATACTTAATTACTGTATTTCTTATTATTGTACTTTAATGCCCATGAAAATTGGGAGATACTTGTTTCTCATGTGACAGAATAACTTTGCTGGCTTTGGCTACTGTGCACCTTGACTTGGGTAGGCACTATTTGCTGCTATGTCTTGGGCAGAAAAGTGTTTTATCGCAGTCCTGAGTGTGTCCATATTGTCTTCTTCAGTACCTAACACTGCAAAACTATGTTCTCATTTATCAGAATCTTTTACAAGATGCCAATGGATTCGCTGTTTCATGATTAATATCAAAATTATGCTTAATGCACTTGTGCCCTTCATGTTTGTGAAAAATGCTGCAAGCCAGGATTTTCCACAAATGATCTTTTTTAGTCCAAGTGTATTGACTCTACATTATTCTTGGAATAGGCGAAGACATGATGTTTAGCCTACCCCCCTAACAAATAATTATTTTCTTCAATATACATTAGTCTGTCCCCAAGAATTATCCAAACCCCTAGTCCCCAAGTATTTTCTTCAACCACCCCAACAGCAGAAAAATATAATTGTTTTGAAAACAACAGCTATTTGCCAGGGTATCCAATATACTTGTGCTTCAGTCTCCTGTATTAGCAGAATATATTAATCCTTCACACTTGTTTGCCTTTCAGATCCTGGTAGAGCAGAATAGAATGCTTTTCCTTTTATGTTTATGTAAAGTCCAGCTTCTCCCTCTACATATTCTCACTTTGCATTTCCATAGTAAAATACAGGGTACATTTATGCCACTCTTGTGAGTAGCTAGAAATCACTATGTGCCAGGACCTCACACCTGGAATAGTATCGACCTCTCTGCTATGTATGCTACATTTGACAGCTGGGGTTGTTAAACAATATGATGACTAGCCCATGCCCTGCAGGATAATTTTTATTGCTGAAAAGCGTTGGAAGCCAAACAGTTAGCTGAATGTACATTCCCAGTCCTGACTCTGAGGAGAAACAGGAAACTGGGTGGTCCTGATATGTTTTTCATAAACTGCCCAGGATCACTCAACTAGCAGGATTGTGGAGAAGGGAGAAATGCTATTTGAAAACAAATTTGTTATATCCTGGCAAAATGATTTAATAGTTAAATAAGCATAACCTACTCATGGCAAGTCTTAAAATTTTGCCTAAATACAATAGAAGTTCAGAGATGCAAAGTTCTGAGCTGGTAGCGCCTACCAAGCACAGAAGAAAGCCATCAGCCTTTGCAGGCTGTGGCCCAGTCAGGTAATTTTAGACTCTGGATATAATCATCTGACATCAGGGGTGGACAGAGTATTATCCTGCAGTTTCATGCATCCACTCACAGGCTGTTTTTGTGACCCCTTTTGCAGACCACAATTTCCCCCTAACAAATGTGGCAACAATTCATTTTGGGAGGGGGTTTGCCATTCTTGAAGGCCCCCCCCTGAGAATATCAGACAGAAAAACAGCCCCTGTAGTTGCCCATCCTGTCTTATATACATGCACCACACCATTTAGATGGACTATCTATTACAAAATATGGTAAGACAGCCTTGCTGACTTGAGGGTGGGGTAGACAGCTTCTACTTATTCTGTGTTGACAACCCTATGATTTTAAATCAGTGGGTCCCTTGACTCCTGCCCAGAGGTCCTGTCCAAGTGGCACTGCCATTTGTCAGAGTATCCAATATACTTATGCTTCAGTCTCCTATATTAGCAACAAGCCACAGACTCCATCCACCTAGGTGGATAGAAGGGAGGTGAAATAGGGAAGCAAGCACAGAATGCATGGGAGAGAAGGACATCCATTAGGATAAACAGTGTCTTCACACTATTTCCCATGTTTATTGGATTCAGCTTCACATCAAGGGGATTCACAGTCTTCCATGGCCCAAAAGTTCACCACCTAAGCCCCTTCTTTATTGTGTGCTGAAATCATAATATCATCAGGCTCATAATCTTGCCAGGGCTAGTTGGTAAATTGTAATTGCCTCAGATTAGCTGGAGGTTGGAGATATTGCTGCTTCTCACTTACATATACATGTATGTTATGTGCTTTCAAGTCATTTCTGGCTTCTGGCGACTCTAAGGCAGGTTTTCTTGGCAAGATTTGTTCCGAGGGGGTTTGCCATTGCCTTCCTCTGGGGGTGAGAGATATGACTTGCCCAAGGTCACCCAGTAGGTTTCTGTGGCGAAGTAGGGATTTCAACCCTGGCATCCCCATGTCCTAGTCTAACACTCAAACCATCACACCACAATGATAACTGCATACAGGTTAGCAAAAACTCAGAGCAGAGTGCTTTAGATTTTGGGGGAGTCATTTCTCCCCCCACTCACCCACACCCGCTCACACACACACACCAGTGTTAGTGAATTTTGTTTTCTAGGCCATGTTGGCTGTGATGGTTAGAACAGAAGTGCCTCTTATGGACTGCTTTTCCAAGTCTTTCTTTTCAGCTGCACATGTCTGGCTAAGACAGCCTTCAACTTTAAGGCAGGCAGTCATCGTGGGTGGAGGAGAGAAGAAAGCATATCCTCTTGTCTGTATTTTGGTGGGGTGAGTAGAGGACACTGCAGCTCTCTCCCTCCCGAATTAAATCAGAGCAATATGGCTAAAACAGGACTCCTGCAGCTAGCACCTGTTGCTTCATCACAAAGAAACAAGTCTGTTATTCTCCAGCATCACGAAGCTGGCTGGAAGCCTCTCTCGCTTCAGACTGTCACATGGAGAGACAAGAGTACAGGCTTTTGCCATAGATAGGAGGAGGCCTGGCAGATTCAGAGCTGTTTCTCAGCCAGAATTCAGGCAACACGTGCAAGGCACTCTTTTTCGGCAGCAGTAGGCAGGGCTGTTACCAGAGAGTCTCCATATCACAGAGACTCATTCTGCTTTCTTACAATACACAAAGCTTCCATTGAAAAGTAGTGTAACATTTACCCAGAGCCAGGCACTTATTTCATTTCATTTACATAAATAAAGGGGACCAATATTTTGAGAAAATATTCATATTCTTTTGGACTGCAACTTATTTTATTTTAGGATCCAAATCCCCATTCAGCCATGGAAACCCCCTGGGCAAGTCACGGTCTCCAGCCTCATAGGAATGCATTGACAAATCTCCTCTGAATAAAAAATCTTACAAAGAAAACCACCTGATAATTTATTTTAGGGTCACCATAAATCAGAAACAACTTGCAAGCATATAACAACAAACAACAAATTTCAGCCTTGAGATTTTCTGGATTACACACACACACACACACACACACACACACACACACATATATATATATATATAGCCTGGGAAAAAGGCATATCAAATGTGAGACTATGAAATTTCCAAACATTTTTTTGGGGAAAACTTTGTTTATTTCTGTTTGGATAACTAACAGCTCATCCCAACAGAGATAGGAACTGGCTTCTATGGCTGCATCTTCACTGCAAAATTGCAGTTTGACACTGCTTTAACTGCCATGGCTCAATGCTATGGAATTCTGAGATTTGTAGTTTTGTTAGCTGTTTAGCTTTATTTTATCAGACAGCTCTAATACTGCAACAAAAATACCAATCCCATGATTCCATAGGATGGAGCAATGACAGTTAAAGTGATGTCAAACTGCATTAATTAACTCTTGTGATGTCAGTTTCCTAGTAATTAGAGAAATCATTCTGGCGGGGTACAGACCGCCGCTTTGCGGCGGTCTGCTGCCGCCGCCAGTAGGTCCGCAGGGGAGCCGGAGCCTTCAGACGGCCCGACTCCCGCGCGGACCGAAAAAAGAAGCTCCAAAATGGAGCTTCTTTTTTCGTCGCGCTTGCGACGTAGCGAGGCGCCAGGGGCGCGCTCGCTACGTCAGCAGCGGCGCGACGCGTACGGACGCTAAGCGTCCGATACGCAAAGATGGCGCCGGCCATGTAGAAGGGCCGGCGCCATCTTGTACGGACGGAGTCCGTACTAGGCCATGGGGCGTCTAAAAGAGACGCCCCTTTTTTAAAATGGGACGTCCGGAGGACGTCCCAAAGGGCAGTTTAGAAAGCCCCTCTGACAACAACTAGTGTCACATTTTCTAATCAAAACATTTTTATAACTATCAAGAGGAATATAGACTAAAGAAAGATAAAGTCTCTGACTCATGATAAATGGGACTATTTTATCACTTACAAAATACTAGTGAATCTCACCATCATTCCCTTTTTCTCAGATTGGGTCTCAAAGCCATGAAATAATGTTAAATTTATATAAGATACAAAAGTGAAAAGACAATTAAACAATAAAAAAAATTAACCCAGGTTAAAACATCATTAAAACATACACACACCAGCACAACAATTAGTAACATGCAACACATTTTGTAAGATGGGCCTTATATAATCACTCATCAAATACTTGTTGGAATACAAAATTATTTGCTTGTCTGCAAAAAGAATGCAGGGGGGCCCTCTGGGAGGGTGGTGGGACAGAGAAAAGGGCCTCCCCAGAAGATTTCAGAGCATGGGCTGATCCTTCATATAACCTGGACCTGAGCTGTGTCAGGCTTTAAAGGTCATAAGCATCCCTTTGAGTCGTATCCAGAAATGTGTCCAGTCAGTGGAGCTACTGTAACAAGGGACTTGTGTGATCCCTGTAGCAAGCTCCCATTAACAATCTGATTGCAGTTCTTTATACCAGTTGAAATTTCTGAACACCCTCCAAAGACAGCTCCACATATAGTAATCCAACTGGGATGTAACTAATACATGTGTCACAACAGCCAGATCTGACATCTCAAGGAATGAGGACAGCTGGTGCATAAGCTTTAACTGTGCCAATGCACTCCTAGCTGCTGCTGAAACCTGGACTTCCAGGCTCTGAGCTGAGTACAGGAGCACACCCAAAATGTGAACCTGCAACTCCATCCAGCACAGGCTGAATCCTTATTCCTTGATCTGCCTTTTGACTGTCCAGGAACATCTCCATCTTGTCTGGATTAAGTTTCAATTTGTTCAGCCTTATCCAGTCCATTACAAATGACAGGCATCAGTTTTGGATCAAAACAGCTTCCTTGGCATGTGGTGGGAAGGAATAGTAAAGAAAAGAAAGATATGTGGCAAAATACAGTGTGGTGTTTTGGATTTCCAGTGCAGGGCTTTATCATCTCAACTTCTCTTGTGCCACATTAGACATTGTTCTGCAACATACGCTCGTGTGTAGCAGCTCCTAACATGGCATGAAGGAATTTATGGTTTTATAAAGAAAGCTAAATCCCAAACTAGACCTGGTTCCTTCTATAGCAGTTGACTGCATGATTTCAGCCACCCAAAAGATTATTTTCCTGGACTACCAATCCCAGAATCTCATGTGCAACATGACCATACTGGCCAAGAAGTTCTGGGAGTTGTAGTTCTGAGAACTACCTTTCTAAATCCTGAGTATAGCACAGGTTTGCAGAGGTAGAGAATAAATGGGGAACTCGCCTCATAAAGCCTTAATCATGGTCAAAGGAAAAACAAGTGGAGGAAGAGATATCAGAAATAAGATGTACTTTCTTATAATAATAATAATAATAATAATAATAAAATAAAATGTTTATTTATATACCGCCCTTCCAATGATCAGGGTGGTGAACAACATAATAAAATCAAATACAATAAAACACAGGCAATATAAATATACACAAAATACACATATTAAAAGGAAATTAAAAACCCATCAGCCAACCATCTTGCGAACAAAAAAGGGAGGAAGGCCAGCTGGAACTTCATTCGGGGAATGCAGTTTGAAATAAGAAGGTTTTTAAATCCCTTCTGAACTGAGCCAGGGAGGTGGCCGAGTGGAGCTCTGTGGGCAGCGTGTTCCAAAGGGCCGGGGCAGCGATGGAATACGTCCTCCTCATTGTGGAGGTAAGTCTGGCCCCTGGAACCCTAAGTAATTGCTGCCCAGAAGTTCTGAGGGTGCGGGGCGGAATGTATGGGGAGAGGTGGTCTTCAGGTATCCTGGGCCCAAGCCATGTAGGGCTTTATAGGTAATCACCAACACCTTATACTGTGCCCGGAAGCAGATAGGCAGCCAATGCAGGTCTTTTAGCACAGGTGTAATATGGCTGGCCCTGGAAGTACCAGTGACCAGCCTGGCTGCCATATTCTGTACCAGCTGTAGCTTCCGGGTATGGTATAAGGCAGGGGTAGGCAACCTGCGTCCCGCAGGCCGGATGCGGCCCGGCAAGGCCTTGGGACCGGCCCCAGCCCAGTCCTGCCGCCGATTGCTGCTGGGTCCTTTGGGGGGCAATTGTCTATAGAAGCCTCAGAAACATGCATTTATATTAACATTTTTTTAAAAAATCAGCAATTTTTTTTGCGTTTCCTCCATTTTTTTTAAAAAAGTGTCTTCCATTTGAAAATTTTGTCCTACATTTGTCCTGGTTTATTTATATATTTAATTTTTTTTAAAAAAAATATTTAATTATTTATTTTTTGGCTTCGGCCCCCCAGTTGTCTGAGGGACAGCAACCCGGCCCCCGGCTCAAAAAGGTTGCCTACCCCTGGTATAAGGGTTGCCCCATGTAGAGCGCATTGCAGAAGTCCAATCTAGAGGTTACCAGAGCATGTACCACCGTTTCAAGGTCCCTCTGGGCCAGGTATGGGCGCAACTGGCGAATAAGCCAAAGCTGATAACAGGTGCTCTTGACTGTCGCATTCACCTGAGCTGTAAGGTGAAGCGGCGAGTCAAGAAGCACCCCCAGACTTATTTATTTAGCAATACAGTGGAGTCAGTGGGATTAAAAACTATTTAACACAGGAGTTAGCAAAGTGCAGCCCTAGGAAAATATGCAAGAACTGCAATCAGTTCAGCCCTTCCAAACTCCCCTGATTGTTCTTTTTCTGGATATGAAAAGAGTGAAATGCCTTTCATGGAAGCAAAAGTGATGGTGATTCACCATTTTAGGAGGTTGTAGCCCACCTGCTTTGATTAAAATATAGTTGGCCCTCCACATTTATGGCTTTGACTTTTGAGGATTTGATTATTTGCGGTTTTGATTCTCTCCAGGAATCAATCACTAGGTCCTCCAGCTCAACACTGCCAGAAGTTGACATAGAGTTGTGCTGGAAAACCAAGAAGTTCCTAGAGAAAACACTTCTCTGGGCATTTCTAGGTCTTCCAGCATGATTCTATGATCAACTTTTGGCAGATGCTAACCATAGAGTTGCATCGGAGGACCTGGAGATTCATAGAGAGGTATTCTCTTAGTAAAAACAATAGTGTTTTTTATTTGTGGTTTTTCCACAATCACGGGGGCCCTTCACCCCTAATCCCAGTGAATTTGGAGGGACCACTGTACCTATCTTTTGAAAACTAGAAGAGGACTTCTGACCACTCTCCTCAACCCTCATTTTTAGCAATCTTTGAGGTCCCCAGGATGTCCTAGGAATAGAAAATTGGCCTCTAGACCTGCTGGTGTTGCCCACCCCAAACATTTTTGCTCTCAGGTTTTACAAAGGAGATCATCTATTTGGGCTAGGGGGCTGAATTCAAGTTCCCCTGTCCATGACAGTCTTCCAAGTGAAATAATAATCAACTTTACCAATGCTGACAGTGGCCCACTTCAGATATCACCATAAAGCAGGGTTCCATGGCAACCTTGGCTCATTGGTGATAAGTAGTGAGTTGACACATGCTGTCCAATTGTTTCCACTTGGTGCAGGTGCAGCTAAATGATTCATGGACTTTCTAGCCATTGTCAGTTTAGTGTGATGCTTGCGCTTGACTGGAGCCAGCATTCTGGCTAATTGTTCTCCCAGCAAGCCAAAGAAATAAGCCACATTTTGTTTGACAGTTTCTTCTCTGGCTTGCTAGGGGAAATGCAGGCCAGGGTGCTGGCTCCTGCAAGGTTCAGATGTCATGCTGAGTAAACAGCAGATTGACAGCTCAGGGTTTGAGCCACTCCTGCTTCAAATAGGATTGGATTGCACTGGCCAGCATGCATATGTTCATCCAGCACACTTGACTTGCCAGTTTTGTCTTGTTGCAACCTCTAAATGTATCCAGTGAGACTTAACTTAAATTGTTATCCATTCAGTTGTTGACATTGGAGGCACTCAATAAATGTTAATCGTTTATTACTCTGAGAATCAAGCACCTCAGAGGTTCAGATGGCATGTTATGCAGAGAGGATGTGCAGGCATTGGGATGATCATTGCAAATGGCAGTCTGCAGCCAAGCCCCCAGTTTTCCATATGGATGATTCCTCTCTACTCCCCTAGTTGGTAGCTACTGTGTAGCTGTTCCATCTTTTTCTCCTTCTCTGTTTTCTACTGTAAGGAAAAGGCTGGAAGGAGTGGAAAAAATGGTGAGGGTTATGAGTGGAAGATGATGATGCCCAAAGCCCTTGTAAGGGATGAAGGGCATGATAACAATTCAGTGAGCGATGCAGGTTCTGATAACAGTTTTATCTGAAAGCTTTGTACGTTTCCCTCTTGTCATACTAACTCCTTCCCAATCCCCAGATACGTTACTTGACTATCTAAATGCCCTCAAGGCACCAGATACTTTCTGATATTGGAAGCTAAACAGGGTCAGGCCTGGTTAGTACTTGGAGGGGGATTGCCAAAGAATATCAGTGGCTGCAGGCTATATTTAAGAGGAAGGCAATGCAAATCTCCTTTGATTATTCTTTGCCTAATAAAAACCCTATGAAATTCATCTTAATTCATCATGCCACTTCATTTGGCCCATCTGTTTCACCCAATAGACTTGGAATAATTACTAAAGAAAGTGAAAGAAGAAAGAGCAAAGGCAGGCCTACCCCTAAACATAAAGAAAACAAAAATAATGACCATGGAAGATTTACACACATCCAACCTAGATAATCAGGAAATCAAATTAGTTAAATATTTTCCATACCTTGGATCAAATATAGACCAGAATGGAGACTGCAGTCAAAGAAAATCAGAATAAGATTAGGAACAGGAAGGGCAGCTATGAAACAACTAGGCAAAATCATGAAGTGCAAAGTTATACAGCTGAACATCAGAGTTAGAATTGTCCAAGCCATTCTACTCCCCATCACCATGTACAGATGTGAGAGCTGGACAGTGAAGAAAGCAGATAGGAAGAAAATAAACTCATTTGAGATGTGGTGCTGGAGAAGAGTGATAAGGATAGCGTGGACAGCCAAAAAAGACAAACAAATGGATCCGAGAACAGATCAAGCCTGAACTCTTCCTGGAAGCCAAGATGACTAAACTGAGGCTGTCATACTTTGGTCACATCATGAGAAGGCATGACTCACTAGAAACAACAATAATGCTAAGAAAGGTAGAAGGCAGTAGAAAGAGAGGAAGAGTGCATGGCAGATGGATTGTTTTAATCAGGGAGTCCATCTAGGTTATTTAGGTCAATGACAGGACTGAACCTGCAGGACCTAAGCAGAGAGGTTGAAACTAGGGAGATATGAAGTCGAAGCCAATTCAAAGACAGCTAATAAGAACAACAACCCCCAAACAAAGGTGTAGAAGATTGCAGCCGAACAATAAGAAACGTATGACTATGGCACCCACAAGTATATTAACAGAGCTTCTCATTTTATCTTGCATTCTACTGTTCTTGTGTGTGTGTTATATTTCCTACCTCATGGGTTTGAATCAAAATGTGAAGAACAATTTAGAAGCAGTACACTAGCTTCTTTACCATTGTCGTACATATAAAAGTAGAAGCTTGGCTTGTGTTTCTGGGAATGTCAGTCCAACACCACTAACGAATAATTCTTAAAATCCCCCCTCATCAGTAAAACACTGACAGATGGATTCCTTGCATTTCAGGTCATTTCCCCGTTTGAGGACTTAAAGGTCCATGTCAGTGCTGCAGGATTTAATTAATAGCAGTGCCTCAACATCACTGAACTAATTACTACTTTCCCAAAAGAAAGAAAGTCTATGCATGGGGCGAGGAAGAGGGGGGAAGAATACTCTCCCCTAAATTGATGAAACTTGATAACAACACACATCTTAAATGCAACTGCAGAGTGGCTTCTTGGCAGAGAAATAATAGAGCTCATGAAAAAGTACTACATTCATTTGTGGAAGTTTCTTCATAGCTACAGTTTCACCATTAAGTCTTCGTCTTAATCTGCCATTACAGACTAAATTGGTTAGGGAAGGTTCTTGTCTCCTCCAGTCCGCTGCAACAGGGGACTACAGTAATCCAATTTACTGCTGCCTCCATTTTCAAACAAGGTTGTTACTATTAATGGGTTTTCATTATTAATGGAGCAGCATTTTTAAAATTATTGAGTTGTTTTTTTAAAAAAAAAACATTTTTCATGATTAGGTAATTGTGCTGCAAACACCCATCCCTCAAAAATAACGTTACAGTAAAATAGTCTCAGATTTAGACTGCCATTAAAAACAAGTAGGATAATAGTCTCTCTCTCTATGAATCATGAGCTTTCTTTCGTTCTATTCCTTTCTTTCCTTCTGTACCTGGATTTTTCCTTGCCAGCACTGATTACAAGGTTTTTAAAATTCTTCCTGTTTGGGAAAAACAAACACTCAAACAAAGTTCTATCCCTCAGTCTCAGCTCTTTGCTGCTATAGATTTTGTTTATAGAAGAATATATCCTCAAATAAATTCTGCCAATAGTTTCTGCTTCATTTGAACAGCTTCTAAAATAGCTACAGTGGAAGCAGGAAATATATTACCTCTCTTTGCATATGGAGAGAGAAATGAAATACAGGGATGGATGGTTCAGGCTATTTTGCTGCCCAAGTTGATTTCACCCCACTGAACACTCTGTACCCAACACTGCATTTTTTTATTACAGACTTTTCTCTACTATATCCCATACATAGCATGGTATGCTTCAAGAAAAGTACTGCTAATGGGAAAATAATGTCAGTAAGAGGACACACGCTTTCTCCCAACACAGGCCTTTGTGACAGAGATTAAGTTCTGTGTAGTTGCCAGATCTCAAAGCCTGAAACCAGTCCTCAGTGTGAGGGAGAGGAATCTCAGAGCAACAGCACAGTTCTCTCTCTCTCTCTCTCTCTTTATGTACACACACACATTATTTTGTGTTGCTGTCCCTTCTACAGACTGCTTTGGAATGGCTGAATACCTTCCAACAATTCACAGGTGAAATCCTGGACATGTGTAGCCAAGCAGCATCAGAGTGTGGTCAAGATGGCAAAAGTTATTAATTGAGGAAGAAAAAACAAATTAGGAAAGGTTGCAGCAGTTTGCTTTTTCTCAAGTCTACTGGGAGTGACAACATTTTGCTCCATCCTCTGCTCTCCCTCCCACTAAATTAATTGAGTACAAACAACTTGAGTGCAAATTACAAATTGGGGAAGTGGGTGGAGGAGAATGAAACTTGGAGATTTTAAAAGCAGGTGAAAACTAGGACAATAGGGGATTAATTAGGACTGTCCCTACTGAATCTGGACAGCTGAAGGATATGTTGCTGCTGTAGACTCTCTGGGATCCACTTGATATACTCCTTCCTTCTCTTCTCCCAAACATTACTAGGCCTCAGAGTTTGGGCCCTGAAACATCAAGGTCTGGGACATTCCCAAACAGACAACCTTGTATGTCTCTCCTCAGAGGTTCCCATTATTATATTATAGTAGGCAGCTATTGTCAATGAAAGCCTGGAGTAAATCAAAATGTTTCGAGACAAGATGAATCAGGTACCCCCATGGAGATTCCCACAATTTAGCCTAGGGCTCCTGGAACTTTATTCTTCCAGGCAGCCACTTCTAATGGCAATCAGAGATACTTGGTTTCTCTTAAGGAGAATTTGTGCAAGAATATACTGAAGTCATGCATAACTGAGCAGAGATAAGGTGATGCTGGGGATCCTTATGCCACTTCTCTTGGACTATTTTTGTAGGAGAATGTTACATAAGGCACCATAAGGTCCAGGAAGCTTTTCACAGTGGCTATGTTTAGTTAGTGTACCATATCCTCACCATCAGGGCATTTTGATAATCAATCATTTTTATCAGCTGTATGTATAATTAGAACAAGAAAGGAGAAAATTTGAGTTAGGATCAGGACAATTGTTGGGGTTAGAATTATTCATCATTCCTTTCCCCCGACCTTTGTTTAGCAAGCTCTTCCTCAGCAGAAGCATTCCTTCCATTGCAGACAGAAAGGTCTCCCCTGTTCCCCTCCCTATCCAGAGATGCAAATTGGAGCCTTGGACCAAAACAAAACATTAATACCTTTTTTTCGAGGAAAATCCCAGTCTGCCTTGGCCTCATGCTTGCTGTTTACTGGAGAAGAATTAATTATGTAGGAAAACTCTAAAAACTTCCAGAGCTTGGAATCATAGAATCAGAGTTGGAAGGGCCCAATAAGCCATTGAATTCAACCTCCCACTTAATGCAAGAAATCCAGCTAGAGCAGTGGTCCCATGTATTTTGGACTTCAGCTTCCAAATGTCCTGACTGTTGGGAACCACTGTGCTAGAGCATCCTCAGCAGACAGCTGACTAGCCTCTTTTTGAAGATGTCTAGAGAAAGAAATCCCATTACCTCCTTAGTTTATCACATAACTCTCATTCTCACCACAATGGTGCTTGTAAGGGGAACTGGATACATACCAGTTTCGAAGCATTCCCTCTCCACATCCTTGCAGTAGCACAAATGGGATCTTGCATTCCATTCTACACTCTTCCACATTCCTCCCTAACTCTGCTCCCCTGCTGTATGTCTTACCCACCATACCTTTCAGGGTTTTTAATTGATTAAAAAATCTGGAAATATATTTGAAATATAAAAGTAAAAATAAATAAATAAAAGAAAGTTAGAAAGGGGGGAAAGCCTGTTTGGGAATAGTGAGGCAGGGGGGACAAGGGGAGAAGATAGGACACTGACACCACATGACGGCCCAATCCTGGAACTGCCATGCAAAGAACTTATCACACTTGGGGATGAATGGGACAGACACAAATTTGTGGACTTATTGATTTCCTGTCAATGACAAGATGCACTGTAATCACACTTGGACAGCAATGATGAGATGGAGACAGTGCCATGTGGTAAGTAATGGCACTATTTTCCAACTTTAAAAGTGATTTAAAAGTTGCAAGTGATAAAGTTCTAAGTATTTGGTTCCACTGCTGAACTGCTGTTACAGTCACGAAGTTCCTTCTTATGTTCAATTGAAATCTACCCTCCTATAACTTAAAACATTAGACCAGGTCCTACTGTCTGAGGGAGCATAGAACAAACCTGCCCCTTCCTCTCTGTGACAGCCCTTGATGGTATTTAAAGGGTGCAGTCATGTCACTCCTCAGTCTTCTCTTCACCAGGCCAAACATGTGTAGTTCCTTTAACCTTTCCTCATATGTTTTGTTCTCTGTATCTCTTATCATCCTTCCTGCCCTTTTCTGAACCCACTCCAACTTGTCTGTATCCTTTTGAAAATGGCAACTTAACTTTAAAAAAAGTAATTTTTTTCCTGTCAGATTGTAGTGTTTTAAAAATAGATCTTGTTGGAACTTGTTACATAAAAACTCTCTTAGGATTGATAAGAAAATGGTATTTAAAAATAGATGTTGTCATTACTTGTTTCAATGTTTGGAAAGTAACTTCTTGCATTTCTTGTTGCTATTTTGTTACTTTTTTTAAAACTATAAGATTTATAAGAGAATGGCATAAAACAAAACAAAATAAGGATCAAAATGCCACTAAAATATCTGCAAATGCCAATTAAAAGCAACTTCAAAAAGTATCTAGAAAAGTTTCGTATTCACCAGTAAACAACTTTCTGACAATGGTAAAAATTGCCCTTAACAGTAACATTCCCACTTGCTGCATTACTACTTGCTGCATTGCTTTTGAACTTCATTGTCCTCTTGTTACTGAGAAAAGTAACATATTATATACAGTAAGCTTTCTTTGTTATTGTTTCTTCCATGCTGTGCAGAAAGCACACCAGTTAGTCTGATCTTTAGAGAGCCAGACCTGCTGAGCTTGAAAAGTGGGGTGGTGGTATACTCTTTGAGCGCCAGTGTGGTGCAGTGGCCTCAGTGCTGAGCCCCAGAGAATCCCATGATAACCTTGATTTAGGGTCGCCATAAATTGGAAATGACTTAAAGGCATACAAAACAACAACAATGGTGTATTCTTATAATCTGAGTTCATGCTTCCTTTCCAGTGCTTTCTTTGGCATCTGTGAACACACACAGCGTGGACCCCACTATTTTTCCACCTCCTTCACCCAAATGCTGATTGATGCATTTGGCAATTGTGCTGCTGCCTGCCAGTGATGTGGGAATATATGGAAGTGGGCCCGCCTTGACGATTTGCCTCAAAGTGAGCTGCAATGTCCAGGAGTGGCTGCAGATTTCCCTACTTTTTCTTCAGGTACCCATTGTCCATGTCGGCATTGCCAGGTGGATTACAGAGACTCTTCATAAGTGTCTCCCAAAGGACAGCACAACAGAAATATTTGGCTGACTGCAGAAGTCTCACAACATTTCTGTCTTCCACCATCTGCTCTTGAGAAGGGCACTCACTGCTTGCTGAAGCCTTCTTTTCAGGCGGCATCTGCTGCCTCATCCTGGGTTTCCTCAGAAGACATGTGTATGCTGGATTGACTGACTGCTACCTGTTCCAGCTTGTTATTAGAAAGTTGAAAACAAAAAGCTAGTGATTTGTTTAACAAAAAGCAACAATATTTTGTTTTTAGACTTCATACCTTTGTCATGGTATTAAGAAGGAAACTAATTGACTGGGATACAAAAAGGATCTTTTTTAGGCTACAAAGGATCCTAGAAGATTCAGGAGGGGGTCATTTGCTAGAGAGGCAAGTGGAAAAGGAAAATTCTGCAAACTTGCACAAGAAAAACTGGGCTCCAGCTCCAAATATTTATGTTACAACTATACTTTCTTATTCTGCCACAGGATTATTTATAACCACAGGATTATATATAATCTATATTATATATAGACATCTTTGCTGTGACAGACTTAACATGACTACCCTCTTGGAATTTGTCAGTGAAATCATAGATGAACCACAGATTGTACCCTCTGTCCTGCACAGAGATAAGTATCAGCTTTTATTAAAGCTCTTCTTTTTCCACAGTTGAAGTTGAAGGAAAATTATTTTGTTCCAGACGTGAACAAAGCAATGAGGCTTGTAGTCTGACTGCTGGAGATAGTGGTTCTCCCCCCCCCTCCCAAGTGAAACCAATACATGCACACAAAAGATCCCAAAATAGATTAGTGGAATAGGATGAATAGAACTCCCATAGGGGAATGAAAGTGAGTTATTAATACTATTCACTCACCTTTCCATTTTGCTCCTGAGTTCTAAATGTACCAGGAAGATTTTCTGTTCCCCTTCATTTCTTGTTCACATTTTGTTATGAGTGTATAATCATCAAGATAATCTGTACTATAACAAGGACAAAGTTAAAACCATCTTGACTGTTTACCATATTTTCTTTTTATAACTATCAATCTGATTTCTAAATTCATGGAAGTATCAGCCTATGTTCACAAATGTAGTTGCTATACCTGTAAACATTTGATAAATCGGGAAACAGATGGAGATCCTTCTTTTTGACTTGGAAATCTGCTTCTCCACTCCTAGGCATAATTTGGCCCAGGTACAGACTCATAAATGAAAGTTAGTGAATCTTGTTTTCCCAATATTATATCTTCCAGGTGTCATCAGTCTGGAGTTGGGAGGTGAGGACTCTTTCACATCTTAGGTGTCTTCACGTTTCAGCTATATCACTGATGTCTTTTTTATTTCTTTGTCAGTACATAACTGTGTTCTCAATTTTGTCATTGGCAAGGCATAATAATATCCTGAGTTTTCTATATTTGGGTTTTTCCTTCTTCTTTTTATTGGGTATGCTTTTGATTGATTTTAATTCTGTTGAAAGTTTAATTATATTTCATTTTTTGTACAGGTCTAGTTTTACCTGTATTTGTTTTAACTTTTGGAAGCTGCCCTGAGTCCTAGGGCATCATCATCATCTCCATCACCATCACCATCACCATCTCCATCACCACAATGATAGCAGAGTTACAACCCGGGTTTTTCTCAGGCACTCTATCTGTCACTGTCTACAATTGGGCAAATAATAAAGATTCTAGTAGGCCTCTCAGCATTACATCATAGAATTATAGAGTCAGACGAGATCATCCAGTGCAACTCGATGCCACACAGAAAAAGAGAATCAAAGCACACCTGGCAGATGGCCATCCAGCCTCTGTTTTAAAACCTCCAAAGAAGGAAACTCCATCACACTCCAACGCAGCATATTTAACTGTCAAACATCTCTCACCAACAGGACGTTCTTCCAAATATTGAGGTGCAATCTCTTTTCCTGTAGTTTGAATCCAATGCTCCATCTCCTAGTCTTTGGAGCTTCAGAAAACAAGATTGTTCCATCTTTTATGTGGCATTCCTCCAAGTAATGTTATATAGACATAAACTGAATTTTAGTAACACTATGCTGTGTCTAGAATACTGTTGCTGGTCCTTGAAGAATCTTAAGAGGCTTGCTCAAACAAATATTTGCCCATGAACAAAAGTGAAATTATATCCAGGGGTAGCCACACTGGCCACAAAGCAAAGTACAATAACATCCAAAATCCACAAAATAGTGATATCTTTATTGGCTAGTGATACCTTTGTTGGCCAAATGTGAGATTGCCTCACAGATTACAACCTACAAAGATGAATGAAATCAGAACTGAATTCCCACTTTCAAGTCAGGTTATGTGATCCCTCATTGCTACTTGTGGTGGAAAGCAGAAATGTGGAGTCACAACTTGTGGTTCCACCCAAGTAAGTCCACTTTTGCAATCCAGTGTATCAGGTGGCTATCCTGTAAGGGCCAGGCTGACCCAATGGAGCTAATGACCAGTCTTTGTAGTTGGTGTTCTTGTGAGTAAAAAGCCAAATGTGTGTCAATATGGTTCTGTTTGTGGTAATGAGATGGTTAAAACTGTCTCCCTTGAGCAGAGAAATACTGCAGCTGCCTGGTCTCTGTGCCAAATTGAAAGGGAACCTGGCCTGAGGGGAAATGTGTCTGGAATTTCTTAATCCCCAAAGTGTTATGAAATGAGGGCACTCTGGGGAGTCTCTCAAAGCCTTTGCTATATGGGGAGAATGGACAATTGTAGAATTGGACCCACTCTTTACCTTTCACAAGCTGGTAAAGATATTTCTATTCTGATAGGCTTTTGGCCTTTCTGCTTAAAGGGTGTTTTACAGTTTCTGTCTCTCTGTGTTTGTGTGTGTTATTTAAAACGCCTTTGTAATTTTGTTTTATTTTTCTACTGAATTTATTAATTGATATTGTATTCTGTTTTTAAGTTGCTTTGAGCAGCTATGAGTGATGCCTGGGCACAAGAACAGTGGGATACACATTTCAACATAAAAAGAAATCATAGAGCCTTGTTGCTACTTCTTGTTGTGTGCCTTCAAGTTGTTTTCAGCTTATGGTGACCCTAACGTGAATCTATCATGGGGTTTTCTTGGCAAGCATTGTTCAGAGGAGGTTGGCCATTGCTTTCCCCTGAGGCTGAGAGCATGTGACTTCCCCAAGGTTACCCAGCGAGTTTCATGGCCGAGTTGGGAATCAAACCATGGTCTCCAGAGTTGTAGTCCTGATACTCAAACTACTGCATCATGCTGGCTTCAAACTGACTTTGAAAAGAACTGAAAAGGTCATGGGGATACATTTGGCTGGGCTCATTGATTGAGGCTGCATCCACACTGCAGAACTAATCCAGGTTGACACCACTTTAACTGCCATGACTCAGTGGAATTCTGGGAACTGTAGTTTTGTGAGATATTTAACCTTCCCTGTCAGAGAGCTTTGGTGATGCAACAAACTACAATTCCCTAAATTCCCTAAATTCTATGCTGAGATAAGTTCCAGATAAGGATGCTACAGCCCTTGAAGGTGGGCTCTTATGAACTTTTCCTTTTAGTCTTGTGAACTGTGTTGTATGTAGACATGCACATTTTAACCACTATGCTGTTTAAGCACTACAGTGAGCCCTTGGTATCCGTTGGGGTTTGGTTTCAAAATCCACCATGTATACCACAATTTGTTGATTCTAAAGTCCCATTAAATACAGTGGCATAGTAAAATGGTGTCCCTAATTTTGTTTTTTAAATTGCAAAATCAAAGTTTGCTTTTTGAAATTTATATATTTTTTAAGATGTTTTAAGCCATGGATGCTTGAATCTATGGATAAAGAATTTGTGGATACAGAGGATTGACTGTATTTGTTGTGGATACCCTGTGTTAAGAGTTGTCAAATTGGTTTTGAAGAACTTATCCTTTCAGTCCTCCTGATTGTTCTTTTCTTTTCTTTTCGCTTAGCTTTCAGGCAGAGTCCTAATACCTGTATCACAGAAATTTTATGTGTACATTTCTACCAGCTTCAAACAAAGCACCCAGGAGAAGGTGCTCCACACACCATTTGATTAAATGTTCCTTTTGCTTGGCTATTTGGGGCTAGTCCATACATACACATGGCTTTTTTCTCACATGTCCCCTTATGTCAGAAAGTATGGGATTATATGGCAAAATGCAGTGTGAACCAGGCTGTGCACAAATACAGCAAGAGGCATCTGGCTGCTGTTTCCACAATATGGCAAGCAGTGGCAGCTAATGGTTTCAATGGCAATGAGTGTTAAATCTGCTCGAGGTTTTAGCCTGAACTTTAATTTAGCCATTCAAGGTGCTGAACCCATTTCCCAAATGTGTTCTGTGCCTTTGATAACTCCTTTTATAGTGATCAATAAAAGTCTGAGTGGATTCACTGTCCCACTGACATGGGAGCCACCAGTTGGCATAGATGATGGAGCTGTTCTCATCTACTGTATTCTTGCAGGAGTTACTTCTGTTCACTGGCGTTAGGGGTGCAAGACTCCTATAAAAGTGGAAAAAATGTTAATAAAAAAACTATATTTTTTTACCAGAGAGAACATCACTCTAGGAATCTTTAGGTTTTCTGGTGCAACTTTGTGGTCAACATTTGCCAGAGGTGACCATAGACTCATGCTGGAGGACCAACAATGCCTAGGGAAGTGGCTTTTTTCTAGGAGTCTCTAGATCCTCAATTTGACCTCTATGGTCAAATTCCAGCAGAGTTGCACTGGAAGACTTAGAGATTCCTAGAGAGAACATATTACTCAAAATCTGTGAATAATCAAAGCCACAAAAGTCAAAGCTTCAAATGTGGAGGGCTGACTGTACTTATTCACACAGACATTTCTCCATGCAATTATTCTCTACTCTGAGACTGCAAGGAGAGATTATATGGTGTGAAACAACCCTTCCTCTGTTACACATAAATTATTCTATACAGCAGTTGCACCTCTAAACTAGTTATATCTATACAGGATCCTAAAACCAAGGCCCAAAAGATGTAACTGGGAGGAAGAAGAAGCTTCCTCCTTATTCGATTTATTTCTTCATCTTACCTTCTTGATCCAACTGTTAGAACAGACATAAGAGATCACATTATTCAGTTGAATCAAATGGCCATTTGCATTTTCACCAGTCACTTTCTGGCAGCTTTGACTAATCTGTGCAAGTCTTTAATTAATCTGTTTGCTGATTCATAGCCTGTTAAGTTTTGGCATGGTAGAAATCAACAGCAATTACCCAAATTTCTGTTGACTGATTCCTCCCTTCCCCCTCCACAACTCCACTTGTAAGTATACACCTCAAGATAGCTTAATGAATTAAACATGTTTAGCAGTCTCTGTACTGAATTCAGTTTCTTTAGACATATAATTTCCTTTTGTGGCTGCCTCCTACTCTGGTCCTGGTCTTGGGGTTTTTTTGGGGGGGGGGGGGCTGGGTAGCCTTGACCACCAGTGAGAAGTAGTGCCCCTATATACCTTTTTAAAAAAGGCTTTTCCACAATAGTCTTAAAGTACCTAAATGATTTATTACATTCTAGGAGACTATTAATTTGTTTGTTAAGGAGCCAATGAATTCCTTCACCCTTTGGCAACCTCCCACCTTTATATTAGCTGGCAATTCACTGTTTTGTTAAGAAGCAGATAATCAAATAAACTGATACTTGCAAAAGGCAAGCTGTTCCTGGAGCAGTCCAATTCTGTGCATGATCATGCAATGGGACAGACATCCAAATAGGTTCAGCTGTAACAAATAATGTAATAATAATATTATATTCCTGGAATACAGCATAGAGTCACTGTGGAGGGGGTTGTGGTAATATTTCATAAGGCAGAATAATAATGTAGTTCTGTTTAACAAGAACTTTTGAGACTGGCTATAAATTTAACGGTAGTTTCTAATACAAAGTGTATTTTGGCTTCAGTGCTAGCCATTTAATTGATTTAGGGCTAGAGATATTTTTTTTCTTTTTTCCTCTAGTAAGATATTGGATCCATTGAGTCTTCATGTGATAGTATGATGATACAAGGACTATCATATGCAAGAACAAATAGTTAGCCTACCTATTAAAACCCATAATCCATTAATCCTGTTTAATTAGGATATCTTGAATAGCATTTAAGTAAATTCAAGATCTTTGTAGAAGAAGAAGATGTAAGTAGGAACAATTGCTCAAATAGTATTAGAAGAATGAAATAAGATAGTAGAAGCAGATAGATAACCATATTTAAAAAGGGATCTTGTAGCAACTTTGAGACTAACTGAAAGAAAGATACTGGTATCATGAACTTGTGTAGATTTGAGCTTACTTCCTCAGATGCATGTTTTTGAAATTATGTGTTCAGTTTCATATATCAGTTTAGTGGTATCACATGACAGTGAATGTTCTGAATTGTAAGTATGGCCAGAGCATCATTAGATATTGGAGAGATATCTGGGGGGTTCAGATTTAAATTTGGAAACACCTATTTTACATATCTCATGGTTTCAAAGAAGTGTAATGCAATGCCTTAATTGGTATATTGCTAAGATGTGCAGTATATTTTTTGGGGGAAAGTGTGCACATTTGCAAAATACACACAGATTAAAAATGCATTATTGTTATGTGCCTTCAATTGGATTCTAATTTAGGGCAAACTTGCTCTAGGATCTGCTGTCTGTTTGTCTGTCTATCTATCTATCTATCTATCTATCTATCTATCTATCTATCTATCTATCT
>NC_056525.1:173371546-173409190 GCF_019175285.1 Sceloporus undulatus
TTTGGTAAGATTTACTGAAAGGAGATTTGCCATTACTAAGGATGGGAGAGTGTGCCTTGTCCAAGATCACCCAGGGATTTTCCAAAGCTGAGTAGAGATTTAATTCCTGGTCTCCCAGAGTCCTAGTGCAACATTCAAACCACTACATCATGTTAGTTTCCTATAAAAATGCGTACAGCTTTAAAATGTACAGCAGCATACTTAAATATGTACAATAAATGTGTACAATGAAAAAATGTATAGCAAATGTCTACAAAAGCATGTACATTTTGAAGAAATTTATGTGAAAATGCATACGCATTTGTTGAAAGACTGAACAATTTGTTGTGAGATGGAACAAGAATAAAGAACCGCAATGAGACTGGCATACTTCTAGCTGCTCTAGTAAATTTTACCTACCTGAATTATAGCTTTCTCTCTACTTTCATTGCTAAGAGATTCATATGACTTGTAAGTGTGCCAGCTTGGACAGCAATAGAATCTATTTTGATCCTCATTTTTCTCCTCTACTGTGAAGAAAACTAAGATTCAATCTAGAAATGATACCCACTTTTATGTAACTTTGCTCTAGTTTTTTTAGCTTAAAGAAGCAAAAAGGGGCTGTATCTTTCTCCCATAAGGATGAAAGCAGATAGTGAAGGTATTTTTTTTTTAAGAAGAAGGGTGGTCTGAGAGAAAGACTTCACAGTTTATTTCTATACACTCTTTTCTAATCCAGATTATAGCTTTCCATCCTGCTTTCTGTTTTTCAAAAATCAGGGCAAAAGGTATACACAGTTGTATGTAATGTATAACTGGCTGTTGTGACCAACGTCCATTTTCCGATGTGGCTATGCAGGTTAGAGCATCATGACCTCATTTGTCTTGGCTCATGTTTTGTTAAAACAAAATCAGACAGGCAGGTAGGTCCAAAACACAAGATGAATTGTGACACAGTCTAACATTCTGATATAGCTCATTCATTTCCCCTGGAATGTCTGGGAAATGGACACCATACTGGGCAACCTGAATCTATCTGTCTGTCTGTCTGTCTGTTAATAAACTCAAATTCCAACAAAAATAAAAGTTGGTTTCTTCCTTAACAGTCTTCCTAATATGCAAAGGGATTTTGTAGCACCTTTGAGACTGGAAGTCTCCCCAGACATACAAAAAATCTCTGAAGGACCCAGGTTTTGCTCCTGGACAAACCAGTTTTATTTTGAAGATCTACATGATTTTCTCCAAATCTCAAGGTATTCCCAGGGAAATCCTGGCATTATCGAAGGCCTTTGACTCCCACTCCCCAGGTTAGTTTAAATTAACCCACTATTTCCCATAATGAAACACATTTTCATCTGCTTATGACATGCCCCAATTTCTCTTGCCTTCTCCCACCATTCCCCTTTGTCCTCACTTTACTTTTGTTGCTGTGAATGTTGCTCATAGTTAGGGTTGCCATAAGTCAGGACCTCCAAACTGGGACAAATGTAGGACAACAGTTTCAGATGTAGGACACATTTTTAAAAAATGGAGGACACGCAAAAATTGATGCTTTTTTAGAAATGTTAATATAAATTCATGTTTCTTAGGCATGATCAAAATGGAGGACATTTGGGCATTATTCCTAGACAGATGGCAGAAATGGACTTTCCTTTCTGGCCAGCCCCCTCTCCCCATTTCAAACAGCACATTTGGGCATTGAACATGGCTTTATTTTAACATTGCCTCTTGCATATTTCAGAGGCTTATTCCATAACCAAACCCTTTGGGTTTAACACTGAGCATGGGTTAACATGGCTATGCATATCAAACATGGTTAAACAAAAAGTGGATTTGCCCTCGGTTTCAGGTGTCTTGCACCAACTATACTTCTCAGAAGTGTGTACTTGGTCAAGGGACTTTGGTTTTTCTTCATTTTGACTTGTTTTGTCTGTATTCCACCCCACTAAATAAAGGAGACATGAAATGGAGTTAATGGGTACAAGTTGTTAAACAAAAAAGTCTTGTGAGACTCTGTAGGCAAGAGGTGCACCATGTTAAGAACTGCATTAGGCACACTTAGGCTGCTGCCACACTGCTTTCACTCTCATCACTCCATCCTATGGAATCCTGGGATTTGTAGTTTGTTGTGCTGCCAGGGCTGGGCTTTGAAATCTCAGGCATAAGAAAAGCAAAAGGCTTGGGCTGCATCTACACTGGAGAAATCATCTGGTTTGAGATCACTTTAACTGCCTTGTCTGAATGCTGTGGCATTCTGGGAATGGTGGTTTGTTCCAGCACCACAGCAAAATGGCAGTTAAACCCCCTGTAAAGCTCTCTGACCAAGGTGACCAATGCCCTCTCCTCAAAATGTAGGGCCCTCAAGTAAAAAATGTAGGACATGACCAAAAATAAAAGCTACAAACACCCATGTAATTATAAATCCATGCTTCTTAGCCATGATCCAAATGGAGGACATGTCCTGGAAAAGGAGTAGGATGCCTGGTCACCTTGTCTCTGGTCCAAAATACACTGCAGAAATAAAACATAGCTGGACTGAAATGCCCAGAGTTCCTCCCCAGGTGCATCCACACTGAGGAAATGCTCCAGTTTGAGACTGCTCAGTGCTGGGGAATCCTGGGAATTGTAGTCTGTTGTGGCCTCAAAGCCATCACTGACAGAGAAGTCTCAATGTCTCCCAAACACTAGCATTCCCAGGATTCCTTACCATTGAGTTAAAGCAGTCTCAAAGTGGGTTATTATTCCTGCAGTGTGTGTGAGAGATATAAAAGCTAGGGACTGGATCTCTGTGTCCAAAACACACTGCTTTGACTGCCAGGGCTCAGTGCTATGGAATCCTGGGAACTGTAGTTTATTGTGGCACCAGAGCTCTCTGACAGAGAAGGCCAAATGCCTCACAGACACCAGAATTCGTGAGCATTGAGCTTTGGCAGTTAAAGGGGTCTCAAAGTGCGGGGGGAGAGAAAAGCCAGGGAGTTTGAATGAGCAGCTCACCTCGGCTGTGGCTGCTCTGAAAGGAAGAGGAGGAGGGAGGGAGGGAGGGATGGACCCAAGGGAAGTGGCCAGGACCATCCGGAGGAGCCCCTGCTTTTCCTGATCATCGCAGCCTCCTCCCTTCCACCAGCAAGAGGCTCTGTTCCCAAGCGATGCCTCCTCCTCCTCCTCCTCCTCACCTCCTGGCCCTGAAGGCTCTTCCTGAGTCTGGCAGCAACCTCCTCAAACCGGGAAAAAGCTGAGTCAAGGAGGAAACCGTGCAGGGACGCCCCCTAGTGGTGAAAAACCGGGAATGTCCCGCTGGCAGGAGGGATATGGCAAGCCTACAGTGCAAAAGCAATTTGTACACACTTAACGGGGGAGAAGAGAGGGAGCATTACTTGATGATCCCTGTAGGCTCAGGCAAAATCAGACTGCTGCAGCTCTTATAGTTTGTGTGTTTAGCCCAACACTGATGTTACTTGGTTGCACATGTCCTGGTCTTTGTCTGCTGGAGTGTATGTTGTTGCCATGGAGCTTTTACTCTGTATTTCTGGCAACCCCTAATTGTAGTTCTGTTTTATATACTGTCAAGAAAGTTAAGGCCATAACCCAACATAAACCTCAATGTGCTTAAACCCATTAAAATAAATGGATTTAAACACAATCCTGCATTGGATTATGGCTTTCGTATGGAAGCCAGCAATACGTCGTCATATACATTTATAGACATGCACATACCTTAAACCTGTTACTGTGTGTACTACACTTGATCTTAGCCAAAAGGCCGAGAAACGATCAAAGCAATTAAGAATAAAAGCTCAAGAAGAACTGATGGCAGAGGGATACATCTGTAACTGGTTTCTCTACAGACAGTTTAAAGTAAGATCTATCAAAGACATGAATACAACAGGAATTGAGATCATAGATCAAGAATTTAATAAGATTATAAATTCAGAAAACCCTCATAAAATATCACAACTCTACATTTTTTTCCTTAAACTTAGAAATACAAGAAGAAACTATTTTTAAAACATCCATGGTGAAATGAGCCCAAGATACAGGGCAAGATATTAAATTTTGTCAATGGGAGAAGGCTTGGACCAAAAGCATAAAGTATACACTGAGTTATGACCGAAGAGAAAATTTCCCGAAAATGCAATATAGATGGTACATTACACCTGTAAAATTAACCAACATATATAAAGGGTTAAGTAATCTTTGTTGGAAATGTGCTGAAGTTCCAGGTACCTTTATTCATCTTGCAGTTGAAATCAGGCAAAGACATTGGAGGAAGTTCATGACTGAATACTAAAATACTAAATCGTAAAGAAAGATTAGAGCCTCATTTACTTGGAATGGTTACAAATGATAAGCTAGAGAATAAGCATGGCAGACTTACGTTTTATATGAAAACTGCTGAATGTATAATATATGCATCCAAATGGAAAAGTAAAGATGTTCCCAACAGTAAAGAGTGGTTGTTAAAATTACTAGACTATATGGAAATGGGCAAACTTACTTGTCTAATAAGAGAGAAATCATAGGAGAAATGTAAAAATGACTGAGATCCCTTAGTTAACCTTTTACAGGAACAAAAGGGAACAAAATTAGTTGTCGGATAAATATGAGTTATGAAAAATGAACTGTAATATAAGCTGAATAAATAATTCGAAAAGGACGGCAAATATGTAGATATAGATATACGAATGTATATATGAAGTAATTTATTTTGGCAATATATGTGATAGGAAAATGTTAAGAAATGTTGGAGAAACTGTGAGAAGGGAAACTTAACATTATGCAATGGAATGAACTAAATAGAATTCTAGGAAACAAGGCCTGAAAAGGAAGTTCAGAAAGTCTACCTATGTCTTATTTATTTGTATGTTTTTGTAGGTTGGGTCATGTTTGTGTATGTTTTTGGTCTGATTGTTTGTCTATTATGTGTAGAATATTTTAATAAATAAAGATAAAAAATTCTTAATGTTTGTGAGGGGTCTGGTGACATCTATGATGAACAGTAGTGATCAAACAAACAAGTGGATGGCTTGGCTTGAATTGTCTTGCTTTATATGAAGGGCCTTTTTTAAAAAAATGCAGATATTTTAATAAATTAGTTATATATTGTTGTATGCCACACAGCAGTAACTTCACACTATATTAGTAGAGAAAACATTCATCAAGAGGGGATGAGATGGTTTGGCTAATTGGAAGTGGAAGATTCTGTTTATGTTCCTTGGCTGGAATATTAAGTTAGGTTCCTTTGTTAACATTTTAAAACATCCTTTAAGACTTTCAATCTTGTCAAATGCTTCCTGCTGAAATAGTTTGAGTTGCAGACTAGTAGAAGTATGTGATAGTAGCTGACCTATATCCACATCTGTTGTGCAAGAGAACATGGAAGCCATGCCAATACTGTGACCACTGAATGAACTTTTGTGGATTTGTTTTAGCTTGATAATGGGTACCCTTAAGTTGAATGTACCAGTTGCCATAAGGCAAGCATTAACTGGACCCTTGCATTGTTTTGGGGATGTTAGCATGACTTCTGTCTATGTTGGCTAAGAACATTTCAGCTGGGACCAAAGAGCCTGAAATGACTGAAATCAAGAACAAAAATATTTAGGGATAGATCTCACTGCGTAGAGTCATCTTACTTGCCATAAATACAATTCAGCGTGACACTGTTTGCTTTTTTTTTGTGGTAGACTTTAAACACTACATTAAATGGGACAACGTAGAAACATGTAACCTTCTGACCTTTTGCTGCATAAATCTCTCTGCCATCCCTACCCCCTTGCCTGTTGCTGTCTTTTGCAGTGAAGTGTCCTGTGTAATACAGATTGTAAATGCTTAATGGACCAGGACTGGGGAACCTGCTTCTCTACTACATTACACCAGTTTTATTACTTCAGAGTGACTTAGCTGTGCTGGAGTTATGTCAGTATTAAGGTAGTGAAACATGGGGTGGCATTAGATGTCATGGGTGAAGCATCAGCTCCATGGATATCAGTGGTAAAAACTTTAAACTTGGCTGCCCTTTCTCCCCCTACTGTACAAGTAATTGCCAGAGCTATGATCAGAGTGCTGGTGCAGCAGAGTGGCAAAGAAACACAGCTTTGAATCAAGGAAAAGATTCATCTGTCGGGCACCCAGTATATGGTCTTAGACAAAGTTTTGGTCCAGAGTTTAAAGGAGCCACCCA
Source organism: Sceloporus undulatus (assembly GCF_019175285.1). Taxonomy (NCBI): domain Eukaryota; kingdom Metazoa; phylum Chordata; class Lepidosauria; order Squamata; family Phrynosomatidae; genus Sceloporus; species Sceloporus undulatus. The sequence goes on from NC_056525.1 coordinate 173,377,707, forward strand.
TTGTCCTGAATCTAGTTTAGGGATAGAATTTAGCGACTACTTTAAAATTCAGAGAAAAACCTAAGATTCACATGGGAACATGTAGATTTTCTCAGTTCAGGTATTATTGGAGGGATATTCTTGGAGGCAGGCCTCTCTTCCTTCTGGCCACGTGGGTACACTTGGAAGTAAAATGTAAGTTCCATTAGCAAGTCAACAAGAGATGCTCTTTTTGAGATCCAAGTTGCTCAACTTGGAATCCAAGTTGAGATCCATATTCCAAAAAGCAAACCTTGATTTTGCCATTTTATATAAGGGGCACCATTTTACTATGCCATTGCATTTAACAAGACTTGAGTATCCTTGGATTTTGGTATCCACAGGAGGTCCTGGAATCAAATCCCAGTGGATACCAAGGGCCCACTGTATAATATAAAAAATAGGGTTGTAAACTAAATGATGCTCTCATCCAGCAAATCATCCCTACAGGAGAAAGGAGATTTGATGGGACAAATCACCCAAGTAAAATATGCATGATTGGCAACATATTAAAGATATAATTTCCACAAGATTACATCTCTTTTTCTCAATTGTGGAATCGTTTTCTGTTGCAAGATTAATACACGTTTAAGAAGAGAGCTAATTGCAGAAAACAAGCCGATGTTACTGAGCCCTAATTAAATGAAAATGGTGGTGCTAATGCAATTGTGGTGTTAATTAAATAACAATGGTGACAAGTGTCTGAACAGAGGAAAAGAAAATGATAAAATTCTTCATTCACTGTTGCCCAGTTAACTGGCAAGTGAGATGAATGCAAAGCAAGGAACTGCGAATCAGGGTTTAAGTTTTCTGTAAAAGGATCCAGATTGTATATGAAAGCAATATAATCATATTTATATGTTTATTTTAAATTATCTATGTTCTATAGGTTGGCACTGATCAGAAGGAAAGGAGGAAAGTTTTCTAGGAACGATCTCTCTGAATGTGTGGCTGTTCTAACATTGTCAAACTGCCACTCCCGTCTTCCTTACCCATTGTTTATGTTGATTAGTATTGATGGGAGTTGAAGTTCAACAACACTGGGAAGGTCACAATTTTACCATCTCAGCACCAATGATCAGGGCAGGTGGGTGACTTCAACGCCAGTGCGGTGGCAAATCCACCCTGGATTTTACTGCAAACTTTAAATGAGCCAAACTTGTTTGGGGGAATGAGGACTAGCACCTTGGAAAACCTATTTACAAATAGGAATAAAACTGCTCTACCCACCTCTCCTGTCTACAATTATATTCCAGAAACCCTATTGCAGTGTATGAACTTTCTCATTTCCAGCCCTGTCCTTGATTTTAGAATTTTTTATCCAGTGGCATACTTACAGAATTCCTTATGATGTAGTTATAAATATGTTACCCAACCTCCACCAGAGCTTTTACCATGCTCAGAGATGGTTGGCAAATGTACAAAATGCTCATTTTGGTTGCCTTTGCATGAAGCCGGAGCTGCCACAGGCTAACAAAACAATATACAAACCTGTTCAGTTACTTCAGAAGTTAAATTGAATTCAGTGAGATTTACTCCCCATGGTAGGCAGCTTGAAAAATTATGTTTGGGTTGAATCATTCTGATGTTCTGTCAGTTTGTTGATAACCTCATGAGCAGACACACCAGATAGCATCTGCATACTTTCCATTTTCTCAAAATCCAGAAATAGGCAACATCTTTGTTAGAACCATCAAGATGTCAGAAATGCGTAAGCTTTTGAGGGAACTCAGGCAGAGGTTGTAGGACTCTTTATCTTACTAAATGGTTCAGAAAATTAGGGGATGGGGGAACAAAAGGGAAAGTTCAAACATTTGGCCAGATGTTGAGGCCATATGTACATTCTGCAGTTTGCAGATGGAGAGTTCAGACTGAACAAATCATTGATAGGTATGTAGAGATCAAGTTGCAGTGCAGAATAAAACAAAGAACCAAGGACTACACAGCATTTTGAAAACACACAGGTTTTGTGTGTGTGTGTACTCCTATGGATTTCATAGCAGGCAAGGAATACCCAGAGATGACTTGCCATTGTCTTTTTCTGAAATATAGCCTGCAGCACTTGAAGTTTGTTGGTGGTCTCCCATCCAAGTGCTAGCTAAGTCTGACCCTGCATACTTTCCAAGATCAGATGGAATCTGGTGCCTTCAGGGTATGGAAATTTGTTACTTTCCTTTGGCAGAATAAACATATCCCTGAGTTGACAAAGTATGGCATAATTTGTCTCCTGTTAACCTTTGGGGTAACACCTGAGCATTTTTGAAAATGTAAGGATATATCAATAAAGACTTGGGAGTTACTGTACATGGGTGATACTACAGACATTAAGTTCGGAGGTAAAAAATGGTGTCTGAGTTGCAGGGAAGGATGCTTTTAGGGTAGAGGGAGCTTCCTACCCAAATCTGCCATCATTTCCACTTTATTTCCCATGAAGGTTTTCCGGTTGCTATTTGCAACCATTCTCTTTCCACTTTCTGTTTGCAACTATTCTTTTTCCAATTTCTATTCATGTTTTTTAAAAAAAAATCCTTAAAACTTGAGATTCAAAGAAAATACTATACTAACTATACTAAATTTTGTATTCTGCATTCCCATTCCACCTCCACAACACAGAAATGCTGCATGGACATTTTGGTGGGGAATAAAACTGCAATAACAGAGTCTGTGTAGTCATCTTCCTTTTTGACCCTAATATTATGAGTAGGTCAGGGCACTGTACTGGATGGCCCAAGCATGCATGAATGAAGCACTTTATGCTTTGTGCAAAAAATGACTTGGGGCAAACTGGAATGACTTTATGTGTGACTCACCCTACTGTACAGATTTTGGCAAGTCCTCTATAAGTGTGAGCGAGCACATTGAAACTTGGCATATGTGCCTCTGCTTTCTGCTTCCTTCTTAACTGAAAGAGGTCTATCTATAGTAGGCATATTGAAACAGTGTGCCAAAGGACATGGATTTTGCCATGTTTCATCTTGCTTGGTAGTAAACCAAAGCTGAGAAACAATGTGTTAAAAATAGAATAACATGTAATGCATTACTGGTGTAGGGATAATAGGAGCAACATCATTATATTTTAATGTTCTAATGAGAAGGGGCCTAAATCCCCTAAAGGCATCAGATCCATCTGATCTTGGAAGGTAAGCAGAGTCAGCCCTGGTTACTACTTGGGTGGGAAACCATCAATGAATATCAGGAGTTGTAGGCTATATTTCAGAGGAAGGAGCTAGCAAACCACCCCTGAGTATACCTTGCCCTAAGGAAACCCTATGAAATTCATGGATCACCATAAGTCAATACACACGAGAAGGCCTGAAATGTGTAAGTTTTTGGTATTTATTATTATTATTATTATTATTATTATTATTATTAAGCTTTATTTATATAGCGCTGTAGATTTACACAGCGCTGTACATACAATCTTTTTAATTATACGGTATCGCAAGTAATGTTGATTTATTTAATCCCAGTGTATTACAATGGTGGTGCGGAGTGTTTTGTCCATTTTATTTGCTTCAAATGCCTAATCCTATTTCTTTCCAAGGAAACAACCTCTTGAAAGATATGAAACAATGTTCCTTATTGTCTAACTTGCCTACACTTCTTCCATTCTTACCTTTGTCCTGAAACTTATAAATGTAAAAAAGAAAAAAAAAAACCAAACACATTGAAAATGAATATTCATTATCTGTTTATTCTCTCATATTATTTCTAACAGTATCAGCGTGATTGATTGCTTTATTGATTATTGTGTGCCCTCAAGTCACTTCCAATTTATAGTGACCCTAAGGCAAACCTACAATGGGATTTTCTTTACAAGAAATCTTCCGATTTCTTCAGAAGGGGTTTGCCATTGCCTTGCACTGAGGTCGAGAGTGGGACTTGGCAAAAGTCATCCAGTGTGTTTCCATGACTGAAGTGACTTCCTTCAACATAACTGATAGTGCAGTTCAACAGTGCTGGTAGTATAGTACTGGTAGTACAGTTAGAAGTACAAGAATGACATTTGCTAGATTTTGAGACAGGGTTCCTTACCCATAGTTCATGGACTTTTAGTGGTCCATGGATAAACCTTTGTGGGTCTTTAAACCACACACACACACAAGATTAAAGCTTTTCTTTGATTTTCTTCTTGAAACTTTGTGAAAATTAATTACTTTGTGAAAGCGTATACTGTCAAATTATGTTATCACAGTATTGTGTCACAGTCTGGACCAAAGTGCAAGGTGGCGGACGATGCTACATATATGGCCAATTAACTACAGTAATCATTTTCATAATTTATTGGGAAGGGATGTTTCATAGTTTCATATGATTTTCAAAGAGAACTGAGATGCCCACAAAGGTAAGGTCCACAGTTTTAAGAGGTCAAGGAATGGGAGACATTTCTATGGCTCATCCACAGTAATGAATCTCTTAAAGAAACTGGCACCATCTCTAGGTCCCCAGGTAACATGCACAAACTGAATTGAACTAATCTGTTCCCCATGTTTCTTAGGTAGGTCTGCTGTGTGGTAGCTAGGTGGTAAGATTTAAATGTGTGTCCAAAGCTGGAATTCTTTACTTATTTGTTTTGGAATAAGCCCCACTGAATTTAGTAGGTTTTATTTCTGTGTAGATTATTACACTGTTAGAGGAAGGAGTCTCTGGAGCAAAATACCTTACATGCACTTAGCTTTGTAGCTCACTACTGCTATTTTATTTTATTTGCATTTTATTTTATTTGAATTTGAAAATTCACATCAGTAAAACACTCTTCAGGCTGCTACAATATGGCATCCGCACCCAGCTTTATAAACATAGGCCTATTACAGACAGCCAAAATAAAGCTGCTTCGAGTCACAGTGGAGGTATGGTGTTTCAATGATGCATGCGTCCTAAGAGTCCAGAAGTCACACCAAAGCCACGCTCCAACCCTAAGAACTGGAGCGTGGCTTTGGTGTGGCTTCTGGACTCTTAGGACGCATGCATCAGTGAAACACCATACCTCCACTGTGACTCGAAGCAGCTTTATTTTGGCTGTCTGTAACAGGCCATAGATATGTTTATGTGAGGTAGTGTGTTTACTTATTCTTTCTATTTGTATCCCCCCCCCCAAAAGCAGGCATAGCATTAACATATACAACAGATCTCTCTCTCTCTGTCACACACACAAAGACACAGAGAGAAACGTGTGTGTGTGTGTGTGTGTATATATACATTGCACATGTGTGCACCAGATATCTCTACTTAATGCTAATGAGATTGGTACCAGGCATATTTCTTGGAGGATGGCAATCCACTGTTGAGGTGCCACTGCAGAGCAAATCCTGTCTCATACCAATTTTTGATGGGCTCACTCACAGACACACACCACACTGGGACAATGAGACAGACTTCCCCTGTGGATTTAAGGGCATGGTTAGGCTGATCGGAGTATTCACCTGTACTGAGTTCTGGTAACAGTTCTGTTAATAGCAGGAGCTATATATGGCAGCAGTGGACAGAAAACAAGGCAGAATGTACTGTTATGAAGATCCATTGGTGTTTGCATGTGCTCTGATCTCTGATCTTAAAGGAAGTTACCTGGCTGCTGCTAGATGGAAATTTTCTTGCCTGGCTTTTGCTATGGTATCTTTGTCTTCAGAGCCATCAATGTGGCCTCTGCCTGCATCAACCATCTGTCAAGACTACCTGAAATACCAACTTAAGCAAATGTTACGCAAGCCAACCTTCACTTTTCTTCTCTTGCAAGAAGAAGAGGCCAGTAAGCTTCAAAAACCTGTTGCTGTTGTGTGCTTTCAAGCTATTTCTGACTAGGTTATTTCTGGCAACCTTAAAGTAACTCTATCACAGTGTTTTCTTGGCAAGATTTGTTCAGAGTGGTTTTTGCCTTTGCCTTCCTCTGAGGCTGAGAAAATGTCACTTGCCCAGTGGGTTTCCATGGCTGAAGTGGACTCCGAACCCTGGTCTCCAGAGTCATAGTCCAGTGCTTTAACCACTATGCCACTCTGGCTCTCAGAAGCTAGCATAATGTATTTTGTACCTTTCAATTGGTCTAAAAGAGGTATCATTGTGAAACAGTATTTGAGATTTTGTTGTATTTTGCTTCATGGCCAGCATGACTCTCCTTGAATATACAATTTGCAGTTGATCAACCCTCTGAATCAGAGCACCCTATAAATCACATATTCAGGAAGATTGGCCAGGGGATGGGAATTCTTAGTCTGATCACGCTATTCCATATGGACTAATGGGATCAGCATGAGAGGGAGGGCTCTCATTGCATCTGAACAAAGCTGCTGCAACAGGAATTATTTCTTTAATGAGATACTTGGTGGGGGTGGGAGCTGTCTTGCCTTTCCTGTTGTTGCTAGGAGCAGTGTTGGGAAATGACCTAATTTTGAGCTGATTGTATCTTGCATGATTGCAAATTATTTCTTACTTTTGCCCTGTCCCTTTGAAAGTTATGGCACTCAGGACACAGCTGGGTGATGGTGATGGGCGTGAAAGGTTCAAATTGGTGACATTCGCATTTGTGCTCTTGTGGCTGCTGATAGACAATCAACATTGTTGCTAGCAATTCACTGCTCTTTCAGCATGGAACTAAACACTATAGCTGAATTCATTGTGAGGCTCTGTGTGTACTCCCTCGGATCCATGGGCTGTTCAAAAGCTCTGGTTTGCTGGGTTTAAAGAGTTACATAAATACAGCCTAGCCAGCCACTTTGTTTTCAGCCTTCTGACCAAAAGCCAACACTGATTTTCCTTATGATACCTGCTTTCTTTTTGTATAGTGTTTTTGTTTTGCTTTGTTTTTGCAATTTGCCTTGTTTTATGTTTTTGAACTACGGAGCATATGGGAGGCAGGTGCTAAGCATGTGTGTCTAGAGTGGCAGGAGATCGGTCTGTTTCAAGGTGATACACCTTTTAAAAAATGACTAGCAAGAAAGTTTATTCCAGGGGGGAAATCAATCAAATGTCTGTCCAGAGTTTTTGTAAAAGTAACAGCATGTGAGAGGCGATCCTGTGTTTCTCAGGCCCTGTCTGCATGGGCCAAATAAAACCTCCTGTCCCTGTCCTCTTGTCAGGGAATCTGTTTGACACACAGCACAGACCCTGGTTCTGGTGTGAACAAACTGAATCACATCCAGCCCATTCATCATCAAACTGGGGTATAACTTCCTTATAACAAATTAAAAATAACTCACGTTTCACCAGATGTTCCTGGAAAATCTGGTGCCTTCAGTTACAGTGCCACTTTGGCATCAGCTCATTTGTTTCATTTTCTTGTTTTTTATCCTTATGAAACAGTGTTTCACAAGAACACAACATGAACCAGATAAGATGAGCCTTCTAAAGCCCGAGGTGGCCATTTCCAAGGGTCCATAAGCCAACCCAGACTCCCTGGACCCCTCAAGAGGCTTCAAAGTGGCTAAGGTTTCCAAATGTTGTTGAATTGGAACTCCTAGCATTCTTAATCCCTAGATTTTGTTGGCTGTGGGTGCTAGGTGTTGCAATCCAATGACATCTAGGTGGTTGCATGAGTCCCATCCCTAGTTTAAAACAACACCCCTAGTTTAAAACAACAACAACAACAACAACAACAACAACAACAACAACAACCCCTTAACACTAGGACATGGAATAGTGATTAGTGATGACAACTGGTGTGTCTGATCCTACTTATTTATAATCATTTTGTTGTAATAAACTCATTCATAATAGCCAATTTTTGGCTGAAAAGCCAAAAAACCTCATTTCTCTTTCTCCTGCACTCACTCTTTCACTCATCTACTGCATTGTTTCACATATCATCAAGGCTATTTCTAGACTGCTGTCTCTGAGCACTAGTTGTTGTCCTCATTTTATAAGCTATAAGAGGAATTACTGTCCAAACTGCTGGGGATATTACACTTTTCCTCTGTGTTCATCCTAACATATTCCACTTGCATTAGTGGGGGTAGGATAGTTGCATCACTGAATTTACCTAAATGCCTATCTGGGGAAATACAAACAAACAAAGTACTGCATTAAAAACTCAAAACCAATTATTTATTTAGTGCTGAGTGCATATTCATTTAAGCATGACTGTCCCGTACTACCCACGAAATGTCAAAAACAAGTGAACAAACACACACACACACACTACTCATATGTTTGTTTTAGATTGGAAGTATAGATTAGAAATGTTTAATAAAGAAAAACACATTGCTAAATAGCAGTAACAGCACATTTCCCCTTTCTCTTTCTTAAAAAAAAGGTTATGGTAGTAAAGAGCAGTTGTGTGTGGCCTTTGGCTTCCCCAGGGTCCACAAACCCCTATTTTAAAACATCCACAGTTCCTAGTTGGAAATAGAGTGTAGGCGCATTTTGGCCTGCAAATGTTATTTCAGCCCTCCCAACAGCCAAAAGAAAAAGTGAAATACATCCAGTCACTGGAAATACATCCCTCCAACATTTCACAGACTGGACCAAGCATCATCAGACTGTGGTCAAGATGGTCAAAATTATCAATGGGGAAGGACACACACACACACACACACACACACACACACACACAGAGAGAGAGAGAGAGAGAGAGACGCTGCAACAGTCTGCTATTGCTTGAGCCTCTTGGGAAGGGCAAGATTTCAACCTCCCCTCTTGCCCTGAGTTAACTACTACTTTTGTACTTTGAACACAGTTTGTAGAAACTGAGGTAAGCTGAGGACAAGAGGAAAGTGGGAGGAAGAGTGAGAAACTCCAAGATTTTAAAAGCAACTTAAAAAGTAGGATGACAGATATTAATTGGGGCTGTCTCTGCCAAATCAAGACAGTTGGAGGATGTGGAAATGTTATTTCTGGTCTCTACTAACTCTACAGGAGTGGACTACCAAGTACTGCAAGCTGCTTGAAAAATAGCCCTCTGACTCCCAGCAGATGCCAGCCTGCCCATGCTCTGTCATTCCACAACAGTATTCCACAAAAGCATTTTAGGGATAATTAAACATTGTATTGAGACCAAAAAAAACCACCCCAAAACCTTATGAGGCTACAAAGCAGTGACTACCACAAAGGTCATGTTTAATGTTTGCTGAACTGTGACTGATACCTGCCCCCAGTACAGCAGAGCAGATGTCAAAAAACATCTTTTTTATGTTTTATGCTAAGGATAATCCTTTGGAAACTGGTCTCCACTTTCAGTCTTCTCAAAAGATACTCCTCTGGAAATTGGTGTTCTCTTTCAGCATTAAAAAAAACCCCAGAATCTTTTCTGTAAGAAAATAAGATAGAAGCATTGGGAAAACATAGGAAGATTAAAAATAGAAGACAATGTTATAGGGACACCCCCATTCTGTCACCCATAAAATATGAATGAACAAAGCATTTTCACACAAAGTAAACGCTTAGCATGGAGGCAGCTGAAAACTCCAGAGTCATAGCAGTGCACTAGAAATTCTATATTGCTGCAAATTGTACAAAAAATACATTAATCTTTTAAAGTCTTCTGTACTATAGAGGCACAGACATTTATCGAATGGGTCCGAGAGGCACTGAAAATTTAAACATTACACCAGAGTGAGCTTATTTGCTGTATCCAAACTCCAGAGAAGCGAATATGCTAAGCAGTTGTATCAGTTCGTATGGATGTATTTGATACCACTTTTTGGTTACTGTTTCTGAAAAGGAAGAGGAAAAAAGGGTTAATTCTTTAAATCACTTTCTCGGATTACTGTGCTTTCCCATGACATCAATCCTCCCAAGATTCCATCATTCTTTGAAGAACAGCACTACTAATAACTTTCCTCATGTCTTTAATATAATCCTAAATTCTGCTTTGAGCTGTCTAAGAAAAAAAAATCACAATTTCCCCTGTGTTAAGCCTCACGTTAGATTTCGAATCTGAAATTTTATGAGTAGGATGTTGGAAGGGAGACTTGGGAGATCAAAAGATTTAAGCTTTTTATGTTTGCAGAAATACTAGGCTTTATTTGTAGGACAACGTTTTAATTTCTGTCAGCCACACTTCTGCATGAAAAATAGAATCACGTGCCTTGTCTAAAATATGTGAGATATATGTTCATGTACTGTAGAGGGCTTTCATTCAGAAGGTAAATATGGGTTCTGATTTTAACTTCCCTGTGGCTGTCGGAACTTTTTTCCCCATTGTACAGAATGGTAAAGGTTTTATGGCCGAATGGAGGGCATTCAACTACAGCCAATATTTTGGTGGGGGCAAAAGATTGTCTTCCCTCTCCCACATCACAGATTTGATCTGGATTGGGCCTCTATTTGTTACAACAAAATTGGCCCCAAACACATGAGAAATTGTGACAATATTCTGCATTCTGACTGAGACTGATCACCTGTTTTCTTTAGCATGCTTGGAAGGGTGACACCATGGGGAATAACAATAAGTGTGTTTGCTGTTGCTCCAGTTGATCTTGGCCCATGGTGACCCTGTGGATGAGACATCTCCAAGACCCCTTGTCTTCCTTGCTCTGCCCAGCTCCTGCAAATTCATACTCACGATCTCTTTAATAGAGACCAACCTCCAGCATGCAGTCTTCCTCTCTTTCTAATTACCTCCAACTGTCCTAGCATTATTGGTTTTTTTTTTCAGTGATTCATGCCTTCTCTATAATGTGTCCAAAGTACGACAGCTTGGCTTCCATTGAGATATCTGGCTTGATCTGCTCTAGGATGCATTTGTTTGTTTTCTTGGCTGTTCACAGGATCCTCAGCCCTCTTCTCCAGCACCACATCTTAAATGAATTTATTTTCTTCCTGTCTTCATTCTTCATTGTCCAGCTCACATCCATACATTGTAATAATACAATGGCTTGTATGATTTTAACTTTTGTGCTCAGTTGTGTATCTTTGCATTTTAGGAACTTTACTAGTTCTTACACAATTGCTTTCCCCTTTCTTAATTTTCTTATGATTTCCTGGCTGCAATCCCTTTTCCTATCAATATTTGATCCCAAGTATGAGAGTTCTTTCACTATTTCTATTTCTTTATTGTTTAGGTTGAATTTGTGTAGGTTTTCCATGGTCATTATTTTTGTTTTCTTTATGTTCAACAGTAAGCTTGCCTTTACACTTTCTTCCTTGATCTTCCTTAGTAGTTGTTCCAGGGCTGTGAGGTTTTCAGCTTGTATTATGGTGTTGTCTGCATATTTTAGATTGTTGATATTCCTTCCTTTTTCACTCCTTCTTCTTCTGTATCCAAGCCTGCTTTTCTTACAGTATATTCTGCATATAAGTTGAACAGGTAGGGTGATAAGATGCAACCTTTGTGAATTGGGAACCATTCTGTTTCTCTGTGTTCTGTTCTGACAGTAACGTCTCTTGTGCTTTGTCTCTCAATATGCATTATACACTGAAGCTCATTTTTTAGGATAGTTTTCAGGTTTTATTCTGCAGCAGTTATATTAAAATAATTTCAGTTCACTATTTGAAAGTAACATAAACCCAATAATGTAAAAGACATGAGTACCCATAGATACAAAGACATAAACACACACACACAAACACCTACAGTAACCCGCATTAACCCCCACCTACCCTCCCTCCTTAAAAAGTAAAATACTTCCTACTTCTCTCTAACTGTAATCTCAATATTATTGTAAGCTTCTCCTCTTTTCTTTTCTTTTTAATCCTTAATATATCCTAACAAATTTCATTGCCAAGGATTTGCATTTCACTGCCAAGGATTCTGTAGCAGTTTTGAGATGGAGGTTTAGAGTAATAAAGAATGTGGATTCAGACATGCATTAATTTTTTTTTTTTTTGGCTTGACTACTGACATAAAAAATGGAGACAACTTCATGTCTGGGAAAGTTAGCTGTCACTGTAAGGGGCTAGCAGTCACTGTAAGGGGACTGGCTTTTGTTGAGGTCCCAGGTCCTTTCTTCCAGACAAAAAACACAAACACCATTTTTGTTTGCACTTAGCCATTCCACCTGTACAAATAGAACAAGCAAGGAAATGAATGAGCGATAGTATAGTAGTGTTGTTGTTGGTGCAAGATTCCTGAAGACGTATGTTCAAATCCCCCATTTGGTCATGGAAACCTACTGGATGACCTTGGGCAGGTCACACTGGCTCAGTCCCAGAGGAAGGCAATGGCAAATACCCTCTAGTCTGAACAAATCATGTCTAAAAAAAAAACTATGATAGGTTTGCCTTAGGGTCACCATAAGTCAGAAATGACTTATTGGAACAACAGTAGGAAGGAGCAGCATTGTCATTATTGTTGTTGTTGTTTGCCTTTAAGTTGTTTCCAACTTATGTTGACCCTAAGGCAAACCTAATATGGGGTAATATGAGGATGAGAGAGTGTGACTTGCCCAAGGTCACTTAGTGAGTTTACATGGCTATATTGGGATTCGAACCCTGGTCATCAAAGTCCTAGAACAATGCTCAAACCACTACACTCTGCTGGCTCTCACTGCAATGTTATTACCCTACATACATACATACACACACACACACATAGAGAGAGAGAGAGAAGGGAGGGAGGGAGGGAGGGAGGGAGATACTGATGTAGAGGTAGAATGCAATGCCAGATGTTAGAAGTTGTGTGAAGGAGTTGTGCCTTCAAGTTGACTCTGACTTACAGCAACCTATCCTAGGGTTTTCTTGCCAAGATTTGTTCAGAGACAGATTGTCATTGCCTTCATATAAGGCTGAGAGAGTGTGACTTGCCCAAGGTTACCCAATAGGTTCCCACAGCTCACTAAGGGACTTAAACCCTCTTGGAAGCCTGGTCCAGTACTCAAACCATTGCAGCATGCTGGCTCTGCAATATTAAAGGTGCTGTTGTTTTAAGATCATTCTGTTCCCATTAACTCCCCCCCCCCCAGAAAACTGGAGGGTTATCCTGGCACCAGCTGCATGTGCAAAGAAGAGGCAGCCGTATTGATCTTTTAAAAATCAAAACAAATTATGATATTTTTATTGTTGTTGTGTGCCTTCAAGTTGTTTCTGACCTATGGCAACCCTAAGGGGATTCTATCACCTTATGTCATCAGGTGGCTTTCCATGGCCAAGCAGGGATTTGAACCTTGGTTTCCAGAATTGTAGTCCAACAGTCAAACCACTGCACCATGCTGGCTTTTTATTATGCCAACCAAAAAGGCACAGCATCCTTTGTGCTTCATACGTTTTTGGCTCGTTGATAAAAGTTTTATCACAATTTGGATTTCGTGATACACAAAATAATAATTTACTGAAGCAGAATATCTCTATGTAAAGGGCTCACTGAAAGATAGAAATTGGTAGCATGAGCTTTCGTAGCCTTGAGATGCAGAACCTGTATCTAAATGACTATATTGCAGGACTGTTTTTTAAGCATAAATTACCACTGTTTTCTGCTGTTAACACAGCTAACCTTGAGGAAACTCTTGTTTTTCACTAGACATGTACAGGACTGCGTTGTTAATTAATTTCCAACTTTTGCCAAAGTTATTGGTTTCACTGAGCTTTCATGTCTCAGAAGTGGTTATGACATGCATTAGATGTTGGTTAGCAGCCTAACAATACTATTCCATCCAAATTTTCACAGTTGAGACTCGTTTCCTCTCAGTACCATTTCTGAATATTAGCTTAGTTTCAGTTTAACTCTGCTTCACAGAACAAACAAAGGGACTCAGTAAGCTTGCTGATGTCACCCATTTCACGGCCTATTGACACCTTTGCTTTTCCTCCTCTCCCAGAATCTTCATTTGATTTTTTTTTATAAAGTCCTTTGTCAGCTTGGACTATTCACTCTTTAACTAACAAATTACAGTGAAAACATGGCTTCCTGTCCTTTCATTTAAGCTCATTGATCATTCTTCCTAGTAAACAAGGCGGTTGTAGGCTTTTGTTTAACTTGCACTCCCATTTTGTGTGGAGTGTTTAAAAGCATGGAAAAAAAGTGCTCTTAAGGTCATTCTGCTCAAATAAAACTGGAACAATGGCAGTGGGACAATCACTGAAAATATCTGGTTGGTGAGACTGAGAGGGATTCACTTGAGCTGAAACAGGGGCACAGTAATAAATATTCACATGTACAATGGATGAAAGAGAAAAGATCCAGGTAATACAACATAGAATTCCAATATCTATGATCAAACATTGACCAGAATGGAGACTGCACTCAAGAAATAAGAAGACAAAGAATGGGTAGAGCAGATATGAAAGAACTAGAAAAAAAAAAACTGAAGAGCAAAGACATACAACTGATCACTGGAGTCAGAATTGTTCAGGCCACCGTATTCACAATTACAATGTATGGATGTGAGAGCTGGACAGTGAAGGAAGCAGTCAGTAATCACTGGATTCCCAGTGATTGGGCGGGATATAAATAAATCCTAGTAGTAGTAGTAAGAAAATAAACTCATTCAAGATGTGGTGCTGGAGAAGAGTACGTAGGATATGGACAGCTAAGAAGACAAACAGATGAGTCCTTGAACTGATCAGACCAGAGCTGTCCTTTCGAAATCAAAGATGATCAAGTTAAGCCTATTGTATTTTGGCCACATAATGAGAAGGCATGGATCATTGGGGGGGGGGGGGAATAATGCTAGGAGAGTAGAAGAAAGAGAGGAAGACCACAGGCAAGATGGATAGATTCAGTTATGGGCAAGGGCTTGCAGGACCTGGGCAAGGAAGTGGAGGACAAGGATTCTTGGAGATGTCTTTGCCATGGGGTTGCCATGAGTAGGGGGTAGACTTGAGGGCAGGTAAGAACAACAATACAACATGTATTATAAATGCTATGTTGGGCTTTATCCATTCTAGTATGTGTGCCCAAGAAAGAGAACCTTTGTGAAGGAGAGACTTTTATAATATTCCCTTCTGTATCTTGCTAACAGTGGGCTTCTTAACAGTTGACTGAGGGGTGCAGGGACCTGTAGTCCAAAAACTTCAAGGCTGTTCTAAATTGGCATTTAGTATGTGGGCAATTCTGGTTTTACAAAAATTCCCCGTGGATTGACATCAGAGAATAGAGGGATGAGCTTGTGCACTTTTATATCAAGGAGCTTTTCTTTTTAAAAGATGTGCATGTGGCGGGGGGGGGGGGGGATGAAGTAATTCAAATTTGTTTCCTATTCTTCTCTTTCTCTTCCTGGAGTGAACTTGGTCATTACTGCAACAGACTGGTACAATTGGCCCATACAGTCGCGTATTTGAGGTGTCACATGTCCATTTTCTCACTCTCAGCAGGGGAAAGCTTGTTCACGGTTCTGCTGATAACATGATAATATCCCTGATGTGCCTAATGATTAATAATGTATTCATAAGGCTCCTTGTGGTTTCTGAATGCAATTCCTCCTGCATATGGTGTAAAATGCTGGAGAAGCAAAGCCCCACAGCTGAGATGGATAAAAGAAAGTGGGTACTGCCACCTGGTCAGTTTTCTTTCTGCTTTCCTCCTGGTGTGTGTGTGTTTAAGGGCACCTCAATCCTAGGCAATGAAAATATATTTAGAAACAAACAAACATATGCAGAGGAGTCCTGGAGATCTGGCATTCTGAAATGGAAGTGTGGCAGACATGTTTTTCTATTTAGGGAAAAAGCAGGCAATTTAGTATTCAGGCTGTGGCTCCTTCGGCTCTTGCCAAACACTGATCCAGCTTGTTTCAGCCTGTGGGATATATTTGTGTGTACATATCTTTCACACTGTGGTATCTTGAGGAGAGTGTGGCTGCTGGTTTGCCTGACACCAGCACAAAGGATCAACAGTGCTTTTACAAGAGATACTGTCTGTAGAACCGTATTTGTTTTCTGTAGACATTGGTACATTTCTATGCCTGTTGACCCTCCAAATCCATTCTTCTTTATTTATTTGCAAGAGTGGATCCCAGTAGCTCTGCTTAATTTCCCCATTTTTTTTTTTTTCATTTTCAGGCATTCATTCTGGAGTTGGTTAAGAAGGAAAATATATTAACATTGTGTATCATTTCACCTTTGCTTTGGAAACTGTATGAAAAGTTCTCAGCTCAATCTTCTTCCCAAAATCTGAGCATCGTTTTTTCACTGTAGTTTGAAAGTATTGTATTGTAAACTGCCAATTTGCAGGGTCATAGTTCTAATTTCAGATTTTTGTTCAAATTGTTGATAGAAGCATGTCAACAGAAAGGGTGGAATTTTCAAGTGCTGAACTCTGGGCTGCCATGAATTTCTTGCAGAGGGAACTCCAAAGGAAATTCATGGGTGCATAATGCAACCACTGAGTGACAATCATCCGTCATACTCAACTGTGAAGAAGTGGTGTGCTTTCAGCATAGAGATTTTGAGACCAAAGATGCAGCAAGTTCTAGGTGGCCTTCAACAGTGTCAACTCCTAAAACTGTTGAATGTTCATGACCTGATTTTGGCAGATCAGCAAATCTCAGCTAAAACAATTGCTGAGACACTAGCACAATTGTTCCGAAACTTTGGTCATCCATAGGTTTTGGACCTTAGTAACTGTTCCTTTGTTTTCCACTAGCAGTATGGTGGGATCCAGGTATCTTAGATAGTTGGTGTTCCTTCTTCCTATCTTCACTCTTCCTCTTCCTCCTTCTGAGTCTAAACCTGCTCTTCATATTATGTTTTCCACATACAAGCTGAACAAATAGGGAGTTAAAATGCAGCTTTGTCTGACCCGTTTGCCAGTTGGGACCCATTCTGTTTCTCCATATTCTGTTCTAACCGTAGCCTCTTGTCCTAAGAACAGATTTCTCACCAGGATTATCAAAGGCAGTTCAGATTGATGCTTAGGAAAAAACATGGATGGGAATCCCAATACCAGAAGAGACATTATATGCACTCACAGAAGACATACAGGGTCTGGGACCATGTTGGCTGGGAGAATTCTTCAAATTGTCCAAAAGATAATGTTTCTAAACTCTTAAACTGATACCATGGTTTGCATTCCAAATTTGGCAGGAAATTGCTAAATGCACTATATTCACCTGGAAAAATGAATTAAATCTACTACAGACAACATGATAGTCAATATCATAATCAATCAAGTTCCTTTTACATTCAATATCAATCATCTTCAATATCATATTATTAATATCATAATCTATAACACATGATTTAAAGTCAATTTAAGTTCATTTAAAGTTCCTTTATTTATAAATATATTTATATGAATATGAATTTAACATGAGAGATTTTACTTAATACCATAATTAATGGGTAGAATTTTAATAGGTTTAGAAATGCTTAAATTGATTTTAATTAACATCTACTAGATTTAACGTATTTTAGATATATTTACCTAATTCTTAAATTATTTTTAATGTTAAAACTACTGAAAAGTAACCAGAGGGAAGGATTATAATGCTTCTTTAAAAATATTTAACATGAGCTTTTGTAGATTTCAGCCTACGTCTTCAGATGCCTTGGTGGAATGCTGAATAGACCAACAGGCTATTCCTGGGGGTGAGGGAAGTGTGCTTTTCAAACATTTTGCTAACCTGAAGAGATCTTTGGCCCTGATGCAGTTGCCCTAATCCTGCCCTAATCTTTCAGTGCACTAACTTTGCATACTCTCCCATTATCCCAATTTGGCAGGTACAGTCCTGATGAACTCTCTGTTTCTCCACTTGTTCAGATGCTTTAAGATGCCCCATTTTTAATCTCCTCCTTTTCCTTTCTTCCGTTGTCTTCAGCCTACTTCAGTTGCTGTGGACTGAGTTCAAAGAGGTAGTTTGCATGCAGTTAACTCAGTGCATGGGAGGAGGGGGGAGAACAGGAGAGAACAGAATCTTGTCCTTCTCATTGGGCTCAGGTAAAAGCAAACTGCTGCAGTCCCTTTCTGCTTGTCTGCTCTTTAATTACTTTTGCCATCTTGGGCGTATCCACACTTAAGAAATAAAGCAATTTGACACCACTTTAACTGTCATGACTGTATTTTTATATATATATTTTAGGCGTGATCAATTTTTTTATCCTTGTATGTATTTGGACATTCTAACATTTAGATTCTGTATTATGTATTTTGTACTTTGTTTTCTATTGATACGGTCAGCTGACTAATTAATACAAATTTTTGTTGTTGTTGTTGTTACAGAATCCTGGGATTTGTAGTCTGGTGAGGCACTGGAGCTCTCTGACGGACTGGTGGAATATTTCACCAAATTACAAATTCCAGGATTCTACAGTATGGGGTTACAACAGTTAAAGTGGTATCAAACTGCTTTATTTTTGCAGTGTGGAAGAGCTACTTGGCCGCAATCTGATATTGCTTGGTCACACGTGTCTTGGTTTTTATCTGTGAAATGTTGAAGGCTATACCAGGTTTTATTTTTATTTTATTTTTTAAATGTTCTTTTAAAATTTTCTTTAAAAACATCAGTTCTTACCAAATTCCCAGATCTCTGAGGAGAATTCCCAGATATCTGAGCACATCAAACATTTAGGCATGTGTATGCTACTGTAATTTAAAGGCATAAATTTAATTTTGCTAGTTATTTATGTTACAACTATTGCTATTACATGAATTACAATTCAGAGATATACAGGAATTACAAGCAACTTGGTATTACAAAATAAACATGACTACGGATTCTGTATGGCAGGGGTAGGCAACCGTTTTGAGCTAGGGGCCGGGTTGCTGTCCCTCAGACAACTGGGGGGCCGAAGCCAAAAAATAAATAATTAAAAAATTAAAAAAATTTAAATGAATAAATAAACCGGGACAAATGTAGGACAACATTTTCAAATGGTGGACACTTTTTTTAAAAAAGAGGAGGACACGCAAAAAAATTTGCTGATTTTTAAAAAAATGTTAATATAAATGCATGTTTCTGAGGCGTCTATAGACAATTGCCCCCCTTGCCCCTGCGCGCGAGAGGCCAAAGGCCCCGGCGGCAATCGGCGGCAGGACCGGGCTGGGGCCGGTCCCAAGGCCTCGCTGGGCTGCAACCGGCCCGCGGGCTGCAGGTTGCCTACCCCTGCTGTATGGTGTGATATAGGAGGAGGTCAATAGGGAGATGACACCATGAGTTACTACACCGGGGGGTCCCCCATCTAACTACTAACCTGACCTGACCCTGCTTACCTTCCAAGATCAAATGGGATCTGGTGCCTTCAGGGTATTTTGATCTTGAAGTCCTTATGCCTCCTGCCATGTTTTGTGTTGTGATGGAGAGAGTACATTCTGCAGATATTCAAATGAGTCTCTATTTGGTCCTGTGTTTTACTGATGCTGGGTTGAAACCGAAGTAGTTACTATGCTTTCTGGGAACAAAGAAGCAAGGAAAGTTGGTCCTTCTCATTGGGAACATAAAAGGTTCTCCCCATATCTATCCTGTTTGAAACTTGCAGTCTCCTTTACAATGAAGAACAGGGAATAACTTACCAAAGGTAGTTTGAAGAACTCGCTTTGCATCCTGTTGATAAAAGGTTTCCCCCATCCTTTTCCCTGCATTGTGGCTGCTTCCCTTCCTCTTGTTCTCCAGCGTCTAGAAATGTTTGCAGATTCTCAGCTGGCAAGCCAAGAGCTTCCTGTGGTCCCAGGTGGCGTGCACTTTGTGTTTGTTTTCTTCAGGGTAAATCTGTGTATTTTATAATAGTTCCACATTCACACTCCTCCACTCTATTCATAGGCAAACAATTCAGAGTCCTCCCTACCCCCACAATCCCTGCCTATATTTCTTATCCTATTGCCTGAGCAAATACTGGCACTCTTTGTTGGGGAAGGAGATTGGCTCATAAAAATATAACTCCTGCTATCTCTGTGTAGTTGGCATTAGAAATGAGGAAGGGTTTTCTCTCTTTTACAAGTGGAAAGGGGGAGAAGGATGACAGGTGGTTTAAATCCAGTCCTGAATTCTACCCCCCCCCCCCCCGCTTAAAAAATTTTCTAGACACATATTCCCCAACAGAATATGGAAAGGAAATTAGCACAAACTGCAGGCTAATAAGACAATAATGCCTTTTATGTTGCTTTCCTCCTCTTGGACAGCTTCCACTGTAGCCCTTAGGTATGCTCCAGGCAAAAACACTGTCAGGTGGAACAGAGGACGGGATATGGAAAGTGAGAAGAGTATCTTGTCTCCTCCTTGCTTGTATTCACAGCCATTGTGCCAAATCTACACAGCTTTCTTCCATGCCACTGTGCACAGATCCCTCCCCCAGGCCCCCATGCATGCTGCCTGCCTGTTTTAAAAAGCAGGCCACTTCAAGAATAAAGTGGCTAGGCAGCTGATATGAGGGATCCAACATTTCCTACTGATTGGCAGAAGACCACCCAGTCTCCTCTTTCTTTTGCCCAGGAAAAAAACAGGCTTGAAGTTTTAATCTTTCCAGTGTGCATTTGTTTCCATCACGTCCTGCCACTGTAAAGATAAGGCTGTCTGTATAAGCCTGCTTGCATCATCATCACTGTCGTTGCCATTATAAAATAATATTTACACAGCATATTTAAAATGTATGTTGAGTTTCATATGTGTGATTTCATGATCCCTACAGTAGTCTTATAAGGTACTCCAATGGCTCTCAAACTTTCTACCTTTGTTACCACCTTTACATCTATATGTGGATAACGTGCCCCTCCCCACTTGATGTAGTATATGAATAAAAATATTTTGTCAAACATTCATGTATCTTCACATTACAATAATAATAATAATAATAATAATAATAATAATAATAATAATAATTTGTATTCTGCTTAATCACTTGTAATCCAAGCTGATTACAACAGTAAAAATGAGATACAGTTAAAAATTCTAGAAACCCCTATCCTTCCCCCCCCCTGCCCAGTATAAAAACATAGTAATACTGAAAGGAGATTAAACTAGAAATACATTAAAACAATAATATACAATAGCAGTTAAAAGCAGTAGACAATTTGTAGGAATTTTTATATAGCGGGGTCCAAATAGGATGGAAATGGGGATGGAGAAAAAAAGGAGAAAAAGTGTGTGGGGGAGAGGCAGGTAGATAGAGGTGGACCTAGTTTGGAAAGGCCTGCATTTTAACAGGTTATAAGGAAATAATATTGTTCAAATTGGAACAATTTCATTTAAATAAAATTACATAAATAACACATATAATTTTACACGTATTGCCTCACACACAGCCACACTCGCATACAACAATACTCACAGATATGTACACATACAGTCATACTCTTTTATTCTTTCTTTCACTCATCTCTCTCTCACACACAGTCACACAGAAATATTTATTCTCTTGTATATGTGAGCAAGTCACACTTTCTCAGCTTCAGAGGAAGGCAATGGTAAACCTCCTCTAAAGAAATCTTACCAATAAAATACCATGATAGGTTCACCTTAGGGTCACCATAAGTTGGAAATGACTTTAAGGCACACAACACAGAAAAGACAGAAAAGGTTTGGGAACGGTGGAAGAGAGGGAATCAGGGACTACAATTCTTGTGCCCCCGTTGAGCAACTCTCACCCTCTTTTCAGGTGTCCCAACCCACAGTGTGAGAACCACCGAGGTCAGCATAGAATCATAGAATCACAGAGTTGTAAGAGACCGCAAGGGCCATCCATCCAATCCAACCCCTACCATGCAGGAGATTCACAATCAAAGCATCACCGACAGATGACCATCCAGCCTCTATCTAAAGACCTCCAAAGAAGGAGACTCCACCACACTCAGGGAGCACATTTGACTGTCGAACAGCTTTTATTTTCAGGAAGTTCTTCTTAATGTTGAGCTGGAATTTCTTTTCCGGTAGCTTGCATCCATTGTTCCGTGTTCTACTCTAGCAATTATTGTATTCACATGCTGCTCATGAGAATACGTTCACTTGTTTAAGACTTATTGTTGTTGTGTACCTTCAAGTCATTTCTGATTTACGGCAACATTTATGGTGAACCTATCACCACCTAGGCTGAATATGAAGCTCTAATAAAGACATGGCTGGACAAGGAGGAGTGAGGGAATTTAACGCCACTCATCTGAGCTTTCTTAGCCTTCTGCCTGACATTCCTGAGGAAAGGAAACTAGACTTGGAGGTTGAACTTAGTTAAAGATGGAAAGCATTCTAATTTCTTTTTAAAAAAAGAAACACAAAATAAAGCAAGAGTGAGAGAACAAATTTCATATTCTCCTTTTGCTTCAGTGTACTACATTCAATTTAACCATTATTGCTAGTTGTGATATTGTCCTGGGCGACTGTAGTGTCATTCTGTATACCCTTGCACAAGTGTGCAGTCCACTGAACACAGTACAACTTTTCATCTGTGTAAGCATGCATAGAATTACATTGTGAAAGATTATGTTTTATTCAAGGAAGACCCATAAAAGTAAAATGGACCAGAACAAACACAAGCCCCCTTTTTCTGTTACTGAAAGCTTCATTCACTGACTTTTTATGGAGCATCTTTATTTATGGAGCATCTAAGTTGTGCCTTTTGTATATTCTGGGCTTCCAGTATCCCTGTCCTTTGGTCATACTGGTTGGAGCTGATAGGATCTACTGTCTTGCTGTCCAAAACACTTGGAAAACACCAGGTTGCAATATGCGGCTCTAAATCATTGCAGTCCTATATTTGCCATGCTGCCTTCCCAGACTTTACTAAGGGTAATAAAATCCATTTGTAGTACTAGCCTGTCTAGTGTTGCCTGAAAAAGCGCTGTAAAGGTTTTTCGGGGCTTGTATGCTTTTAAATTCCATTTGAATCCCACCACTGCCAATGAAATGTACAGGAGGAAGTCATAAATCATGGCTGAGCACATGCTTTGCATGCAGAAAAATCTCAGGTTCAGTCCCTTGCATTTCTAGGTAGGGCTAGGAAAAGCTTCCATTCTCAAGCCTTGAGAATTGCTGAGAGTCAGTACAGTGTAGGCAACATTGACCTACAGGAATCAATAGTCTGGCACAGTCTGAGGCAGATTCCTGTGTTTCTAAATTAAAGTTACACTTCCTTTTTGCAGGTTTAATCCATTTTATTGCTTCCTGTTGATCCTGGTTGGAGGATTAGTAATGAATATCCTCTTATGTGCCTCTTGAATAACCTCTTTGAATTGCCCCAGTGTCAGATTCTACTCCTGTGGAGAGGTAGGAAGGCCTTAATTACAGATTTTGAAACATCTTCATTTAAAAAAAAAAACAGCTCTCTCACCTTACAGAAGATAGCAAATAAACAATGAGAGAAAGCCAGGGAGAAAAATAAAGCAAAAGACTAGAGTGATATGAGAATAAAACACTTTTGCAGAGGCAGGAGGCAAGAATTACTTTTAAAGGTTATTTTTAAAGGAAATTTGAAGGCATATTTGGAGTCAATTCACAGGATTTCCTCCCCAGTTTTATACAAAATTAATCATTCCTGTCCAAAAGTAACAAGCAGAAATGAACAACAGAGTGAGTAATGCAACTAGTTACTTCCTCCCCCAGATAGTACCAAGCTTGTTGTCATTTCAGTTTGCCCAAACATTGTATGGTTTGTTTGCTTTCCCATTTTTGTGACTTTGTGCTTTTGGTGCAAACCAACACTAGGTGCAGAAAGGCAGGACAAACTGAAGACAGAGCAGAACAAAGTTAAGGAGGGAGCAGCCAATAGTGCGGCTTATCCACCCAAATTAAAATACACACCACCCAAAACTGGGATTTAAATTAGAAGGTTTTGAATTGGTCTCCTCTCTAAATGTTTATTTGTTGTTGATTGTGTTATTATTTTTGTTTCAGTCAAGAGACACAATCATGTCTGCAGAGAGATTGGCCCTCACATATGTCTACTTTCTGTGTCCCTTCTGCTGGCACTTGTTAAAATGAAAATGTCATAGCATTTTATGCTAAAGTGCTCTTTCACTGATACACTATGATGCTATAATCCTTTTTTTAAAAATTGAGGGGGGAAAATGGGGAAGATGAAAGAACTACCTTAATCCTTTCCACCATCCAAGCTGCAACCACTTGCAGTGGCATCACTATGGGGGATGAGGTGGAAGGGACCACATCGGGTGACACCTCAGAGGGGCTTGGTGGGGTGGTACACCTGGGGTGGGGGGCAGGCGGCTGTTGCTGCCTTCCAAGTCCCATGTGGCCATGGCCATGTGGGACTCAGAAGGCTGGGGGGCAGTTGAGTGCCTTCTGGGACCCACACAATAATGGCCAAACAAGACTCAGAAGTGAAGTCGAAGGCTTTCATGGCCAGCATCCATAGTTTTTTGTGGGTTTTTCGGGCTATGTGGCCATGTTCTAGAAGAGTTTATTCCTAACGTTTCACCAGCATCTGTGTCTGGCATCTTCAGAGAATGCTTGCCTGGAAAGGAGTTGGGTATATATGTTGTGTGACCTGGAAAGGCAGGAGTGATTTGCATGTGTATTGTTCTGTTGCTAATGGCAGGTCTCAGGGTAGGAGGGTCTGCAAAAGAGGATTATCAAAAGAGCACTATCAAGCAGACACTAAACTTCTTTTGCAGACCCTCCCACCCTGAGACCTGCCATTAGTAACAGAACAATCCACATGCAAATCACTCCTGCCTTTCCAGGTCACACAATATAATATACCCAACTCCTTTCCAGAGAAGTATTCTCTGAAGATGCCAGCCACAGATGCTGGTGAAATGTCAGGAAGAAACTCTTCTAGAACATGGCCACATAGCCCAAAACCCCCACAAAGGACTCAGAAGGTTGAGGGAGGCTGCTAAGAGGGCTGAGCGCACCCCCACCTCACTGCTTATGCCATACTATGGCAGTGAGGTGGGGGCAGTGCCCTTTTGGTCCACCTCTGGAAGTCCCCCCCCCTCACCGGGTGACACCAGATACATATCACTAGGGGAATGGCCAAAACCTGCAGTATGAACCACAGGAAAGCCACAGAAGCCACAGCCTCAGGAAGCCACAGAAGCCACAACTGCAGAGTTCAGACTGACCACTGAATTAACCTGTGTAGGGAAGGGAGGTTCAGCTTTGTTAGTTTTATACCCTGTATGCATGGAGGGTTTGTGGACCACATAAAAACTCTCCTCGCCATATGTTGCCTGAAGGCCACAGAGTTCCCACAACTGCTATATGTATGCACTGAATGTGTAATTAGCAGATCTGAATTGTAAGTGCAGGGGAGGAAGAAAATCCACACAGTGCTTCTTTAGACCTACTCCCCCCCCCCCCCCCCCACAACAACAAATCCTATTGCACAGAAAAGAGAGTCCTGGGAAAATAAAACTGAAGAGAAAAAGAGAGCGGAAAAGCTGTTTCACACACACACACTTTAAAACTCTCTCTCTTTGTTGGATGTACTACTCACCTTAATAAAGGGAGGAGACTAAAATCTCTTAGGAAATTATCACATGAGGCAGCCAAAGCTGATAGTAGTGACTGTACCTCCTCACATCATGCTGTATCTGTCCTGTAGCTGCTTTGTCTTATATTTATTTCTCGAGCACTCCTTTTCATTGATGGGCAAAACTTGTCAATGCCTCCCAGTCCCGCTGCTTTTCCACTAGTGATTCAGACCTGATAAGTTTCTCCCACTGCAGTTCCAATATGCAGGCAGTCATGTGGTGTAAATGGGCATGATTCTGCTCCTCCCTCCCACTCCCCCTTCCCTTCGCTATTCCCAAGTAAGCTGGTTTTTCTTTTCTTTTTACAATTTTTCTTTCTTTCTGTACTTAATTGCTGTGACTGAACAATTGAGGGGGAAAAACAAACAAACCAAAAGGCATATTAGGAAGGGCACATGGCAGAAAAGCAGAGTTATGAAGGCTAGGATGCAGAAGGCAGAGCCTAGGACTATAACAGCACCATGGCACATTTGAAGAGCTGTGGAAAAATGACTGTCCCCAACCTGTATGTTTGTGTTTCTTACACTAACTTGATTGTGACGTCTTAGCAGACTGATGTGATAAAGTTCATTATGCATTATTCTCTCCTTGTCATTGCCTTGAGACTAGAGCAAGAAGAACTAGCCACTGGTGGCCTGCATTTGTTAAAAAGTATAAGAAACAAAGACAGTAGGCTAATTCCTGAAAGTAAAGACCAGGTCCTGTGCAGGCACAAGGGACTCAATCATATCTGCAGAGAGATTTGCCCAGCCTTCATTGCACCCTCTGCTGACTAGGTTATTGTTGTACTATGGATGCAACTACCCAGTTGGCCCAAAATGTGGCAGCAGGTTAAGTTTCCAGTAGAGGGCAAAGAACACTATGGGAGAAAAGGAATCAAATGTAACAATACGTATGCCAGGCTCTGTTTGCAAAACTCACTTGCTAGAGAGAGGATGGAGGCATCTATTAAAGACGTCTCCATTCCCAAGCCCCAATTCATAGGGCTGCCTCTGACTCTTTTTAACAGTGCTAGGCAAAGCATCCCAGCCCCTTTCTTGCAGCCCCATGTTCTCTCTGCCTCCCCCCCCTCCCAGCTGCCTCACCATCACTTTTTTTAGGTGAAAAACTGGCCAACTTGGAATCTTAGTTTTAGCTGAAAATTGGTCCCCCCAAAATTCCCAGAAGTGTGAACACAAAGTTTAGTCTAGTCACTTTCAGGGCTGATTTGGGGATGAAATTGAGGAGGTGTTGCCTGCCACAAGGCTTGTGGGGTAAAAATTGGCACCAGCTGCCCATTGGCCTTATAGCTTCCACTAACAATAACCTTGCCTTGTACTGTAGGTAGCTTTGTTTGTCCTAGTTTACTCATGGGAAGATACACACATGCAGTGAAGCAAGAACATGAAAACTGCTGTTCCACCAACATAAGTCCCATATGTAGGTGATGGAGCTGAATGAGATTATGTCTGTTTGGTTTTACTGTATGGATAAGATAGGCCTAAAAACATTTTCCTTGTCACAACCTCCTGATGATTTTATACGACCGTGTGAGAATAAGAAGTTAGGACTTTTCCCACTGCCGTGCTTACAGAGAGAACAGTCTCAGCAGATTTGCACAATATTAATATCTTGTTTACTCTGTGCATATACATGGTTTACAATTTTTAAAAATCTCCAAACATTTAAGGAGTGATTCTCCCCTCCCCCTTGCTCTCCCTTGCCATTTGAGAGATTACTACTCAGTTATTGTCACTTACAGAAAATGTTCAGAAAGACATGAGTTAGACAAATGACTAAAAATGTAACATGGGAGAAAACTGACCAACATTTCTTCATCTTCCTAAAGACAAGAGGACAGCAGGTAGTAAATCTGAACCACAATACAATAGTGTATATCTTAAATCCCAAGGTTTTCTATGATATCTAAACAAAGACACTGGATTTAAACTCCCCCAGGTTATGTGAATTTGGCACAAATGTCTTTTTAACTATGATCAGATGCAAATACAAATATTTGCTGCAGAAACCTGTATCTCATACATAAACATTCTGTCCTTATGCACAGGTTGGCGGCATTTGAACCATTTCCAAAATGAAAAGTTGGGGGAGGCTGCTGAGAGGGCTGAGCTAAGTTGCTAATTATTTAATAATGTTCTTTATTGTATGATTTTACCTTGCCTTCCCAGTAAAATAGCCATTGAAGTTTGCACCAGTTAAATATTATGTCAATTCGAACCATATAAACAGGCATAAGAGATACAATTTGGTGTAGTGGTTTGAGTGTTGGACTAGGATTCTGTAGATCATGGTTTGAAAATCAGCTCAAATATGTAAACCCACTGGGTGACCTTGGGCAAGTCACACACTCTCAGCCTCAGAGGATGGCAATGGCTGCCCTCTGAAGAAACTTGCCAAGAAAACCCCATGATAGGGTCACTTTAGTGGGAAATGACTTGAAGATACACAGCAAACAGGCATACTAAATTTCATTGAAAAGGCATTGGTTTTGGAATATATGAAATGACCTACTGTTTGACAAAAAAATATACAGTACATTTCTTTGCTAAATGGTAAATGAACATGTGATTTGCTGAGGTTTAGTTAGAAATGTAAAAAAATAGTCACAAGTTTCTGTTTGTTGATCATATGGCTTATTTTCTGTATTCATGTACTTTCTGCCCCAGACTAAGAATGCATTATGTTCATCTAAAGCTATATGATCTTGGTGATAGCTTGCAAGATCCTAATCTGCTGATATCAAAGACCAGAATTTATTCCCTGTTGTTTGCAGAGGAATTATTTAACAAGGAATCCTTGTAAGTGTGAACATCATACATGAAACGACACAACACTTGGGGGGATATAAGAACTAAGCCAATATTTCCACACCAGCTTCAAAGCTAACACATACTTCCATATACAGATGCTTTTTATTTCTCGTCTGTGGCTTCTGTCCCTCCTAATTGAATCTGACACCAGAAACATAAGTTCTCCTCCTCCTGATTATGTTTTGACTGGAATGTTAAATACAGCAAACGTCTGCCTCCTTACTAAACTCTGCTCTAAAACAGCAAATAATTTACAACCCATGCTTTGTATCTATTGCCAATATCCTCTATAAGATTATAATTAAATACAGTGAGCCCTCCACATTTGCCTGGGTTAGGGGCACAGGATCTCTGTGAAAGTGAAAAAATCACATACAAACACTTTTTTTAGCCTAAGAGAACACCTCTCTAGGGCCACATTCACACTGGAGTTTACATTTACTCCAATTGAATCTCTCTGTGGCAATTTAACCCTGTTAAAGTTCACATTTCCATTTGTATCAATTTAAAATGGAGTCAAATTTCCATCGTTCTCATTTTTTAAACTGTCAATCAAATGATGTGCATTTACGTCATGCTGTTTGGGTGATAGGTGTTTTATTTTTTAATGTCAAGCAAATCATGTGCACCTTTGTCATATCGATGATGTGAGTATTTAAAGGTGCTGTCTACTGTGGCCATGCAATAGCAAAGATGTGCATAAGCTGTCAATTTTTTTTTAAAGTACAATGTCTAATGATGTTCCCAGGAGAATCCTCTCCCTATCTATGGCTTTGGCTTTGGCTGGCAGGGAGAGAACAAAGGGGTGGGCATGATCCACCCCCTGCACATTAACTTCTCCCTTCCTGTGCTCCGAATTGAATAGACAGCAAGTTCCCATTTGTGGCTGGTAAAAGATGTGCTAATATCCCCGATTCCAAAAGAACCAGGGTAAGGAGGAGTTGCAATCTGGGTTGGGAAAGACCAGCACAAATATGAACAACCACTTTTTAAACCATTTTGCAAACTGGTTTATAAGGTAGTCTGAACAGTCCCTAGTAATCTCTAGGTCCTCCTATGGCTAACATCCAGTAAAAGATGACCACAGAATTGCACTGGAGGGCCTGCAAATACGTAGAGAAGTATTTTCTCTAGGGATCTCTAGGTCCTCCAGTGTGACTCTATGGTCAACTTCTGGTAGAGTCGTGTTGGAGGACCTAGAGGTTCCTAAAGAGACCATCTTAATCAAATCTGCAAATAATCAAAGGTCAAAGCTGCAAATGTGGGGGCCAACCATACATATCTACATATTTCTACAACATCTATAGGAATGAGTCTCCCTTATCCAGTGAAACCAATATCTCCCTTGTTGTTAACTGCTGTCAAGTCAACTTCAGCATATGTCAACCCCATGAATGAGAAACCTCCAAGATCTTGCAGACTCGGGGCTGTGGCCTCCTTGTTTGAGTCTATCCATCTGGAATGTGGTCTTCCTCTTTTCCTGGTGCCTTCTCCTTATGTCGTTGTGTGCTTTCAAGTCATTTCAGTTTTATGGCGACCCTAAGGTGGACCTATCATGGCAAGATTTGTTCAGAGGGGGTTTGCCATTGCCTTTCCCTGAGGCTGAGAGCAGGTGACTTGGCCAAGGCCATCCAGTGGATTTCATGGTTGAGCAGGGAATCAAATCCTGGTTTCCAGAGTCATAGTCCAATGCTCAAATCATTGTATCACACAGGCTCTCGCCTTCTACTTTACCAAGCATTATTGCCATTTCTAGTGAGCCATGCCTTCTCATGATATGGCCAAAGTACAACAGTCTCAGTTGGGTCATCTAATATCCCCTTTATCCTTTTGCTAATCCCACTGACCTCTCAGAGGGCTTTTCCCACTGATCCCTATCAGCTTTGACAAACTTGCCTTGTTGAACAATGGCGGCAGCATTGAAAGGCTTGTTCTTGTTCAGAGCAAATATATAACATGGCTACTGGAACTCACTTTTAGCACCAAACTTTTGGAAATCCTGTAATACAATAATCAGCATGTCAGTCGGTTATTTTCCTGAGTAAATGAGACTGATGAAATGGATTAGACATAGAGATAGACATAGCATTGCATAATTCAGAGAGCAGGCCCAGTGCACATGATTTGCATTAATAGCCTGCATAGAAGCAGCTTCTTACAAGTCCTTCTCATTAAACTGCATGTGGAGGATTGCATACTGTCAATCAATTATAGTAATTTCCTTTTCCATATTTATTCCATCACTATCACTGACATTTACCATTAAGTGACATTAATACAATACAGTAGCATCTAGCAGTTCTCCAGTGCTCTCTTCATACAGAGTATCTCAGGATACTTTTCTCTGTTGCACAGTGCACATCAACAAGAGAGCCATTTCCTTCCAGCCACTAGGTATGACTATCAATTTGGCTTTAGTGGCCTTTTGTCAACACCTACATTTATTCATTTTCCCACTTTGCTGTTTTAAGGGAATGCTGTGGATATAGTATATCTTGATTTCAGAAAGGCTTTTGACAGGGTTCTTCCTGACATTCTTACAAACAAGCAAGTGAAATGTGGGCTAGAAAACGTAACCGTAACCAATAATGGCTCCTTTTCATCCTGGAGAGAAGTGACCAGTGGGGTCCCACAGGGCTCTGTCCTGGGCCCAGTGCTATTCAACATCTTTATCAATGACTTGGATGACAGAATTGGGGGATACGTATCAAATTTGCAGATGGCACCAAATTAGGAGGAGTAGCTAATACTCCAGAGGACAGGATCAACATTAGGAGGAACCTCCTGACAGTAAGGGCTGTTCGACAGTGGAACAAACTCCCTCTGAGTGTAGTAGAATCTCCTTCCTTAGAGGTTTTTAAGCAGAAGCTAGATGGCCATTGTTGGGGATGCTTTGATTTAGATTTCCTGCATGGCAGGGGGTTGGACTGAATGTAGGGTTGCCATAACCCAGCTGCAACCGGGTTTTTTTCCCAGTTTTGGCGGCACCTGCCCGGTCCCGGCACAGGTGCCGTCAAAAACCAGGAAAAGCCCGGTTGCACTGGGGTTGCTAGGCAACCCTCGGGGCCTCGCTGCCCTCCTCCTCCTCCACCGCACATGGCCGTGCGGAGGAAGAGGAGGGCAGAGAGGCCTGGGGCAGAGGAGGCTGCAGGGAGGCGGCGCCTCTTGGGCGCAGCCGCGCCAACCTCCCCGCCTCCCTGCAGCCTCCTCGCCTCCTTCCTGGTCCCTGCAGGGGCCAGGAACGAGGCGAGGCCCCGGTGATAGCCGGCGGTCTCCTCGCCTCCTTCCTTGTCCCCGTGGGGGCCGGGAACGAGGCGAGGCCCTGGCGATGGCCGGCGGTCTCCTTGCCTCCTTCCTGGTCCCTGCGGGGGCCAGGAACGAGGCGAGGCCCCAGCGATGGCCGGCGGTCTCCTCGCCTCCTTCCTGGTCCCTGCGGGGGC
>NC_056525.1:173412190-173419939 GCF_019175285.1 Sceloporus undulatus
CTTCCGGATTCTTAGGATGCATGCAACATTTAAACAGCATACCTCCAGACCCGAAGCAGCTTTATTTTGGCAGTCTGTAACAGGCCAATGACAGTTAAAGTGGTATCAAACCATTGTAACTGTGTACTGTAAACAGAATCTGTAAATACTTGCAAATTAGTATTTTGTTGTGCATATGTAGTTGTTGTGTGTTTTCACTTCACTTTGAATTTATGGCAACCGTAAGGCAAACCTATCATGGGTTATTGTTTTGGCAAAATTTGTTCAGAGGAGATTTGTTATTGCCTTCCCCTGAGCCTGAAAGAGTGTGACTTACTCAATGTCACCCAGTGGATTTCCATAGCTGAGCAGAGATATAAACTTTTTCATAGAGTCCTAACCCAACACTCAAGCACTATTTAGGCTGTTATTGAGCAAATGCCCTATCTTACTCAAGGAATTTAATATGGGTTCCAGATGTTTAATGGTGGGAATCATGGCTTTTGTTGAATTCAGATAGAATTTAGCACATGGATTTGGGACGGATAGAAGGCTTGGTTCCTTTGTTACTTCTTGTTTTTCTTTGTTACTCTTTTAAAAGTCTATAAGAAGCTATAACTTGGCTAAAGATGTGTGTGAGGTATCTAAGAGAGCGTTGAGAATTTTATTGAGGGTTCTCTTCCTTTCCCACCCATAAATTGAGAGCTCGTAGAATTGGCATTTCTAATGTAAACTTATGGTTGTGGTTTCCGGACATCTGCTGAGTGTGGATTTGGAGATGCCAATGAATTTTCCTGAAATGTTTGTTCTGTTTTTCTCTTTGTAGAGTTCGCTTCTTCCTTTCTGTCCTATTGCCCTGGATATGAAAAATGTCATTCACAGTCTCAAGTGAACCTCATCATTAAAAGGCTCCATCAGCTTCCTTTTTTCCCTCTCTTGCCCATGTGGGGCTCTCCCTCTTATCCTCTCTGACATTACTGATTTCTCCAGTGCTTCTTGTATCTCTATTTTTCTTCCAAGGTCAGCCACTTTCCAGTTATACTTCTTCTTCTTTGATCTATGTCATAGTATAAGAGTCTTGCTTGCTACTGTGTCTGTCTTCAAGATAGTTATTTGCTGCCAAACAGCATGAATGTCTGCTTTCTTATAATGCACTGCTTCCCTTCAATGTCATTTAGTGGCAATAGTTCAATGATCTCTCCCCCTTTGTTTTGTTCACTGAACTCATTTATAAACCAAACAGTTTTGGCTGTCAAGTTGTCTATTTCTGATTGTTCCTCTGTTTACACATCTTTACCGCCTTCCTTTCAAAAGCTTCCTTGTCACTGTTCATCCACTTGTCAGTGTTTTTTCTTTTGCATGTTGTTGTTATTGCTCTTATTCTACTGTTCTACCTAAATTGAAATTAAATTACAATCAGAATGACTAAATTTAGAACATTTGGTGTATATTACTGCTTAGTCTTGTGTAATCTTTAATCCTAGTTTCAGACATTAAACCTGCTCTCTGCTGCATCTTTATTTACCTTTCATTTGGTTTCTATGGGGCCAATTATAATTAAACACTGCAAACACAATCACATTAGTTTAAAGAGTTTGCAAATAGAAAGCAAAATTTAAATTTAACAGCAATGATACAACATATTCTATACTAAAATCAGCATACATATAGATTCCTCAAGTTCCATGAATCCCGCAAAGCACTAGTACGGGATTTCCTTGCCAAAATCTTGCTACTCAGCAGTTATTGTAGGCAACCTCAGTGCTCAGTTTGAAGATGTCAGGGGCATCATTCTTATCCCTGGCAAACTTTACAGCCCCTTCTTTTGGATTACTCTACCCATCAGGCCAAATTAATAATTAATAGGAGTTACATTTACTTGGGAGTAGGCTCATGGAAGATGCATAGGAACATGATTGCATCACTGGAAACTATCAGATCACACAATGACTCATAGGATGTGTCTACACTGTAGAAATAATGCAGTTTGACACCACTTTAATAGCCATGGCTCCATCCTTCAGAATCCTGGGATTTGTAGTTTTGTGAAACACCAGCACTCTTTGGTAGAGAAGTCTAAAAACCTTGTAAAACAACAAATTCCAGGATTCTATAGGATGGACCACCAACATTTAAAGTGGTATCAATCTGCATTATTTGTACAGTGCAGATGGACCCTAATTCTTTGCTACTATGAGTAGAGGTTAATTTTTGTGCTAATAATCATCCTCTTTTGCTGCTATTTAAAAGTCTATTTTTGCTGGCAACTCTTGTTGTCAGACTGGCGAGAGTAAGATCGATTCAAATGAAGCAGTAACTAGAAATACTTCTGAAATCTGAAATTTGGCATTTACATGTAAATTTAGTTATGAAACTCTAAGGAAGCCCAAAGCAGTTAACACAAACCCTGAACTCTGGAGGAACAGGTAAGGTAAAACCCAAATGCCTGAGGGGTGTTTCACACATTACAAGTTTCCCGTATAAAGATAATCATGTTGGAAAATGTGTTTACCATAATGTGTGAAATATGGCATAATTGCTTTTCATGCTGCAAGGACATGGATCAGGCACCCACTGCAGGCAAGGGCTGCCTGATCCATTTACTCACAGCATAGGAAACACACACCACTCTTCACACATTTATGCTAAACACATTTTCCCACATGGAGATTATCTTCATGTACGAAAAATGATAATCTGTGAAAGAGCTCTTAGCATATTATGTCACCCGTGAACTTCTGACAGTGTAGGAACTTGCATCCATAAAATGCTTATCGCTTTTTTTGCAAACTTGGGAGCCACAGCAAATTTACTCCTGTTATAGCAGAAAGAGAGGTGCAGAATGTACATTTCGTTCAAAAGGGGAAAGTAGCCACAAATATTGTACTTTAGACTCACAAAGAAACCACAGAGTCAAACTGTTTTGTAAACTGTTTCAACAATAAAGAGCAAGAGAGCAGAAAGTGCTCAAATGTATGAACGATTGGCAAAGAATGGTGTGTCTATATGGTTCTCTAGCAAGAACTGCAAAATACAAAATACTATATAGTAACTCTAGCAAGAACTGCAAAATACCAGTGTGGCTTCTTGAATCAACTTAATAACATTTAGCATTTTCCTAAGACCTTTATATTTGTTAGTGGACAGGGTCTATTGCAAGTTATGTTGTCAAAGCAGATGTCATTATTGTGGGTTTTGGTTGTGTTGTTGTTGTTGTTGTGTGCCTTCAAATCATTTCTGACTTATGTTGAACTGCTCAGCCTCAGGGGAAGGCAATGGCAAAACTCCTCTGAACAACTCTTGCCAAGAAACTCCCATGATAAGTTTGTCTTAGGGTTGCCATAAGTCTGAAATGACTTGAACGCACATAACATACACATACAACCAGGCAAACCTATCATGGGGTTTTCTTGGCAAGTTTGGTTGTACTTGTCTATAAAAGAGCTTTGCAACATGTAATTAACAACGGGAAAGAACACTTTGGTGTACACTTAAGAGAGCTGATTACAAGGTATTATTATTATTATTATTATTATTATTATTATTATTATTATTTACCTTGTATTAAGACCTGGTAAAGTTGTTACTTGGGCTAAAATTTATAGCTGGTGGGTTCTGGGACCTGTAGTATAAAAAGTGACTTTCCTAAGCTTAGACTAATACTTATCAGTACTCCTAAAGCTGTATGGAATATCTTAAAATGAAGAGGTCACTGCACCAAAGTGTATACAAACTAAATTAAGTGTGAATCCTGCAAAGTGGTGGTGGTGGTGGGGGGGGGGGAAATCAGGTGCTGCTCAGGGCATTTTTCCTTTTTTCGTCCTAACTGGATGGATTCCCCAGCCTTTTGCCCACTGCTCTTCTTTTCTATCTCTGCTTGATGTTAGGTATTGACTGGTCTGCAGCATCCTTTCTTCAGATGAAAGGACAAATCAGAAGGTACCCATTAGGTGTGCACAAGGAATGAAACAAAGGCCTGTGATGCTGACACCCTTCCACTAACTTTGGGATTTTAATGGTGAGTTTAATTTCCTCATGAAAGCGGAATGAAATGGTGGGGTGGAGGGGTACAAAAACGGAAACAGCCGGGTTGTGGATGGTGGGGGCAGTGGGGAAATGGCAGCTGTTGTATTCATGGTTAATCAGGTGTGTCTGGCTTTATGTAGCATCTGTCTGCTACTGTTACGGTGCCACATGTGAAAGGGGAAGGAAGGAAGAGAAGCATTCATGTTCAAAGCCTTTGGCACTGACCTCTGTCTCTTGTCTCCTCGGGGTCTGAGCACTCGTCTATTCATCTGACCCCATTAATGTGAGATTGCAGCGCTTGTTCTATCAGGCTGTTGTAACCATCTTGATTGGATGTTGCTCAGATTGCCATAAAATTGAGTTCTGCTATGCCAGTTTCCATTTTGTTTCACAAATGACCTCTAAGAATATGCTTCAATGAAATGAATGGCCAATTTTCTTGCACAAGATCTCAGTAACGAAAGGCTTTCAGGGAAGGGTTCCAAAACTAATAATCCATTCTACCCTTAAGTTGATTTTGGACTGTTGAAGGAATTCCCCAGGAGAGAAATAAGGAGGACCTATATATGTACATACTTGCCAGTTTTAAGACTTGGTCTAGTTTACTGCCCATTTATTCATCCCACACTTTGATAAAATCTCTCAGATAGATTTCCTTTTGATACTATATGTCAAAAAAAAAAAAAAAGAAATATATTATTACTATTTTTATTATTTATTTTTAAGATGGATTTTTCCCTAGAGGGTGATACTGATTTTCTGGACCCATTTCAACCTGGCTTCTGTCCTAGTTTGGGGAACCAAATAACACTGTGAGGCAGGGGAATGTTATTCTTGTGCCAATCCTGCAGGGCAAAACACTGAAAATGTATCCCTATTGCTACCATTCACAGTCTGCAAAAACTTATGCTACAACTTCTTTCACACAGGGTTAGTCTCAAAGATGCTACAAGATTCCTTTGCATTCTGTTCAGCTAGATCAGAGAGAAGCTTCCACAATTTACAGCTTTTTTATCCAGCAGGAGAGGTAATAGTCGCTACATTCCCAGCCTGCACCAAGCAGGTATCAGCTAGGTTTCTGTTCTTGTCTCCTATTAAGTTAAGTTTGTGGTATAATGCATGTGGCCAAATTTGATTAAAAAGGGCTATAAAAGGGAAATAGGGGAGAGACTATGTGTGATAAAAGAAAATACTGTAAAACAGCTTACTGGATCCAACTTAAACTTATACTGAGCAAGCATACTTCAGAAAAAATCAGTGTGACTCCAGTGTTCCCAGGAGTCTTTGGAGATAATCAGGGGGCATCAAAGCATAGGAGCAAATATTCTCTCAGTTATGCTGTCGAATTAGGAGGCTCAAAAGTGACGGTTGGGTTATCAGCCAATGTGGTGGGCCAGCAGGGTGAGGTGAGAGCCACTTGTAAGGAAGAAATGTCCCAGACTGCATCCCCACTGCAGAAATAATCCAGTTTGACACTGCTTTAACTGCCATGGCTCTATGCTATGGAAATCCAGGGGTTTTGTTGTGGCCCTAGAGAGAAGTGGTCTCTCTCTAAGCATCTGGAGGTCCTCTAGCATGACTCTATGGTCAACCTTCATTAGAAGTTGTGCTGGAGGACTTCCAGATGCCTAGAGAGAGCTCCTCCCCCCCGGAAAAGTGAAACCATGGGTAAGTGAAACCAAGGTTATTAGGCCTGCTGATGCAGGGGTTGTATTGTACTTAAATTCAGGGCCATTTTACCAATCTTGTTTAATTTTACTGATTGTGGATTCAGTTTCATGCCTCAGGGCAGTGTCACACCTCCCTCTTTATATTAATACATGAGTCCTCTCTGGTGCACATATAACAAAAGGAAACTTCTTAGACAAGGAACCAAGGAAATTGACTTTTGGTAAGCAGATGTATTGCTTTCACCACATCAATACTAACTTTACACTATCTGTACATATTTGGAAGACTTGTATCACCTTATTCAGGCTTTGAAAAATTAGGGTGAGAGTCATGATTTGCTTCTTTCTGGATCCATATGCATTATAACCTAGGGCTTTAATATCCTTCTGTACTGCATCTATAGAAGTAATTTATATCCATGAAAACTCATGCTAAAATTAAAACCTGTTACAATTGGCCCTCTGTATCCACAGATTCTTTATCCACAGAATCAAGCATCCACAGCTTGAAAATATTCAAAAAATATATAAATTCCAAAAAGCAAAGCTTGTTATCACCATTTTATATTAGGGACACCATTTTAGTATGCCATTGTATCTTCGGGGAGTCGTGGAACCAAACCCCAGCAGATACCAAGGGCCCATGGTAATCTTAAAGATACTGTTACATTTTGTCCTCCCCCTCCCTTTTCCCTTTGAATACTGCCAGAGACTAAGAGCCTTATTGCACAGGCTGTTCTCCCACTACAGTGCCATCATCTGGAAAAACCTTTTGCAGTTGGCATTGCTCTCTTTCCTTGTGCACCTTCAGAACAATTCTGGGATTACAGTGTCAGTTTCTGCAAAACCTTTTATCACACACAGCATTTGGGCCAGCCTCCATCCCCACCCCTTTTTATTGTTTGGCACATGTACACACACATACAAACACACCACCCACAGAAAAGTCTTATCTTTTAAAAAAAAAAAACCTTTCTTGTGGTGACTTTCTTATCAGGATACATCAAAATTCCCAGACTATACTAATTACTGATAGAGGAAGGTCAGCAGCTACTGATCTATCTGTCTGATTTATTCCATGCGGTAGCGATTAGTGTGTCTGAAGGAAGAGGCAGAAGGTTAACGAAAAAAATCTTTTTTAAACTCTAAGATTCTTTAGGCTTTTCTTCTTACATTTCAGTGTGTGAGAAGGAGAGAGAACAAGGGTGTTAGCACACCATGCTATAATAGTGTTGTAGAGACAGAGAGATTCCTAATTGGGGCTGGAGGACTGAAAAAGGAGGTGGAGGGGCAGAGAATCAGATTGTAATGTCCACTTCTTCTCCCCACCCAAACCATGCCCACAGACCACCCTAAATCAGCATAACAGTGCAACTGAACCTTTGCATAGAAAAACATAGCACAACAGAAATGGGGAAGGAGGTCAAGAATGGATTTTAGTGTTAATAAAAATAAATGCTTTTAATATTGTATGTTACAGGAGGACAACAGACGGCTGACCTCATGTGGCAAGCACCAACTGGGTGCACTATAATCTTGCTGCAAGTGCAATTTACATGCCTTGCGCAACAAGGCCCTAACACAGCTCTTTGAAAACCTCTTGTAACTCCAAATGAAGCTGTTGGAAGAAAACCTTGGTCCCTGTTGAGTTCTAGTTGTTCTTCCTCATTTTGTTCTGTTAGGAGGTTTTAGAGCAGTCCTTGTTTTGTTGTTTCCTTTCGCTAAGATCCTGTCATGCTCAATACTAAATATAGTAAATATACTAAGTATAGAAATCAACAGTAAGCCTGATGCTCAGTTGGCATTGTTAGAAGGGAAACAGGTTAGTGCCAGGATGATGCATTTGGCTTAGGCAATGAGCAGTTTCTACCTACACAGCCCTTGGAGTACTTCCTTTGCAGCTTAGTCCTGTAATTAAAATAAACAGATGGGAAAGTGTAGGAGGACACCACAGTCACTTTTGTATGTGTCTGAAGCTTGGAATAATTCCGACTAGATGCAGGTCTGAATCAAATGGAAAACATACACATCCCTGTGAAATCTGGTACTTTTTTTGGGGGGAGACTTACTTTCA
>NC_056525.1:173422939-173426201 GCF_019175285.1 Sceloporus undulatus
TGCGCGCCCGCGCTCGTGCTCGTTAGAACACATCGGGGGACGGTTTTGCCCCCATGCGATAACCTTCTGTATTTAAGACTACTGTGACTTTCAGAACTGAAATAATGCAATAGAAGCTTAAAAGAAACAATTCAGATCTCCAAAGGTTGTAGAGGACTTGCTAGTCTGCCTTTCACCAAGATACATGAAAGCTTACATGACATGTTCAGAAGCAGCTGGCAATAATATTGAATGGTAATTAAGGATGGATTGCGGTAAAACCACCTACCAGTGGCCTTTCCTGGTGGCTAACAACCCTCAAAACTGTCCTAGCCATCAGCTATTTTTGTGATGTCCTTCCTGGAACTGAGTGTTAATGTAGTAACATTCTGGGAAACTCTTGGCATATATTCAGTGCTTAATTTCTAAAACGAAATTTGCCAGGCTGCAAACCTGCCTGGAAGTCCCATCATCTGACCCGGCAACCTCCTCTGCCTATCAAAGATGGACAGGAATAGTCTTCTTTTTTTTTTTAACCTAGCAGTGAAAGTAAGTCTGCAGTGTTCTCTTAGTTATTTTTTCACAGGTTACAGGTCTGAAATGTCAACCAAGGCTTGTTGAGTCCAGATTATTGGTTTGAATTCTATCCTGCCTTTTGATCTGGAAGTATTCCTATAAACAGTTGACATCAAATAAGAAACAACAATGTAAACAGGGTGGAGGTAGTTTGTGGATCTGTGAATCTGCTCTGGATTTTAGCTTTAACTTTAGAGGAGCTATCCAATACCCTGAACCATATGCCCACAAAAGGAGCACCTGGGATACATTCTTTAGAGTTTAGACTAAAGCCCAGAAAGGCTCCACCACCCCTGTAATGCCACCAATACATTAAGACTGTCAGTAGCAGGCTTATATTATGGGGTAGAAGGGTGGTGATCCATCCCAGTTGTTTCTTCCAGTCTACCCTGGCCTAAATCAAAAAGTGAAATTGTGCTATTGGCTGTTGGAGATTTGTTTTTTTAAAAAAGATTGCTCTGCCTCTAGGTATGATGCCTTGTTTGCCTTACCAGCCCTGGTGGGTACACAACTTAGGGCAATTTCTACCTCGGACACATACCTCTGGAATACATTCTCACCTGTTGTTGTTGTTAACCACCCTTAAGTCCATCTCAACCCGACCCTGTAGGTGAGACATCTCCAAGATTCCCTGTCCTCTACTGTTCTGCTTAGTTCCTTTAAATCAGGGGCAGGCAACCCTTTTCAGCTGGGGGCCGGGTTGCTGTCCCTCAGACAACTGGGAGGCCGAAGCCAAAAAATAAATAATTAAATAATTTTAAGAAATAAATAAATAAATAAATAAACCAGGACAAATGTAGGACAACATTTTCAAATGGAGGGCACTTTTTAAATAAAAAATGGAGGACACGCAAAAAAATTTGCTGATTTTTAAAAAAATGTTAAGATAAATGCATGTTTCTGAGGCTTCTATAGACAATTGCCACACCATGCCCCTCGCACGAGACTCCAAA
Source organism: Sceloporus undulatus (assembly GCF_019175285.1). Classification (NCBI taxonomy): domain Eukaryota; kingdom Metazoa; phylum Chordata; class Lepidosauria; order Squamata; family Phrynosomatidae; genus Sceloporus; species Sceloporus undulatus. Next base: position 173,424,448 of record NC_056525.1, read on the forward strand.
GGCCCCGGCGGCAATCAGCAGCAGGACCAGGCTGGGGCCGGTCCCAAGGCCTCGCCGGGCCGCATCCGGCCTGTGGGCCGCAGGTTGCCTACCCCTGCTATAAATTCATACCATGACCTCCTTAATAGAGTTCACCCATCTAGTATGCCTTCCTCTCTTTCTACTTCCCTCCACCTTTCCTAGCAGTATTGTTTTTTTCCAGTGAGTCATGCCTTCTCATGATGTGTCCAAAGTACAACAGCTTCAGTTTAGTCATCTTGGCTTCCAGCCCAGGGAGATTTCTGGCTTGATCTGTTCAAGGACTCACTTGTTTGTCTTTTTGGCTGTCCATGGAATCCTTAGCACTCTTCTCCTGTACCACATCTCAAATGACTAGATTTTCTTCCTATCCATTTTCTTAACTGTCCAGCATTCTCATCCATACATGGTAATAGGGAATGCAGTGACTTGTATGATTCTAACTTTCATGCTCAGTTGTATATCTTTACATTTTAGGATCTTTTCTAATTCTTTCATAGCTGCATTCCCCATTCTTAATCTTCTTATGATTTCTTGACCACAATGTTTGATCCCACGTATGAGAAATCTTTTACTGTTTCTACTTCCTCATAGTCTAGGTTGACTTTGTGTAAATTTTCCATAGTCATTATTTTTGTTTCTTTATGTTCAACAATATGCCTGCCTTTGCAATTTCCTCAGTATAGTTGGCCCTTGTTATACGCAGGGGATCCATTCCAGCCCCCCCCCCCGCATATAACAAAATCAACGTATGCTCAAGTCCCATAGAACTCAATGGTGGCACGACCATGTGGCAGCGCCACCATTGAGGACAATGGTATTTTGCCCCCACCCCCTCTACAATGTCAGCCTTGCTGCTCTCATTGTGGCAGGGCCCTCCGCTGCCCTGCTGCTGCTCGACCTCCTTTTTTTCTTCTTCATCCTTCTCCTCTTCCCCTCTCTTCCTCCTCTCCCCACTTCCTCCGCACCTGCAGCTGAGGAAGAGGAAGAGCAGAGTAGAGGAGGAGGGGGGAAAAGGAGTCCAAGCAGCGGCAGCGTGATGGAGTGGGGAAATGGAGCAGGAGGAATGCACAGGAGGCAGGGTGGGCTGGGAGTGACCCCTGGGAACCGAAGGGCAGCAGGCTCACCTCACCCTCAACCGCCAAGGCAGGCAGGCAGGTGGGCAAGGCAGGCCAGAAAGGGGTCCTCGGCCACTTAGCCAGCCGGCTCTCCCTCTCTCCGGAAAGGCCAAGGGCCAGGCAGAGCAGAGCAGAGCTGAGCGGAGGGTGGTGGGCGCTTGGGCCCGATCCAGACGGAGGGCGCAGCCTCCTTTCCTGCCTCCCTCTGTCCCTCTGCCGCCTCCTGGTCTCTGCCAGGTGGCCGTGTGCTGCAGGGCTGAGGAGGAGGAAGAGGAGGACGGTGGACAGCAGCAGCAGCGGGAGCAGCCATGGAGCGTTGCTGTCTGAGAGGCCCTCCCTCTCTCCAGAGCAGGTGGTGGTAAGTGGGGGCAGGTGCCCGGATCCTGCAGGAGCTGCCTGACTTCCTGGTTCCTCCACTTCTGCTGGCCTTCCAAAGCCCTCTGCGCCTGCTGCCCCATGGCTCCCAGGGATCTCTCCCAGCCCACCCTCCATCTCTGCATTCCTCCTGCTTCCCAGCCCTTCCTCACTCCATCGCACTGCCACTGCTTGGCCTCCTCCTCCTCCTCCTCTCCTCTCCTCTCCTCTCCTCTCCTCTCCTCTCCTCTCCTCTCCTCTCCT
>NC_056525.1:173426211-173436338 GCF_019175285.1 Sceloporus undulatus
TCCTTGTTCTTGTTCTCCCTCCTCCTCCTCCTCTGCCAATGCCATCCCCCGCGTGGGCTTGTATGCTTAGGTCCATGTATGGCAAATCCGCATATACAGAGGGCAGACTGTATTTGCTCTAGGTCTGTGATGTTTTCTGCCAGTATTATGGTGTCATCTGCATACCTTAGATGGTTGATATTCCTTCCTCCTATTTTCATTTCTCCTGTGTCATACGTTCTGCATACAAGTTGAGCAGACAGGGTGAAAGGAGGCAGCCTTGTTTGACCCCTTTGCCAATTGGGAGCCATTCTGCTTCTCCATGTTCTGTTCTGACAGTAGCCTCTTGCCCTGAGTACCTATTTCTTATCAGGAATATCACTTGTCCCCACTTGAATAAGCCATGTAGTTGTCACCTTTGCTTTTCATGCCATCTTTAATCTCCAACTGTGAGCAACTGAATGGTGAAGACTACTCTATGTCTTTCTTCCTTTCTTCCAACCAGAACTGCTAAAGATAGAGCCAAAGAGAGGTCAAACCCAGGCAAATTGAGGGCCACAAGCCAAGCATTGTGTCCGACTAGACATATTCACCCCTGCTTTTTACTGTTAAAAGCAGACAGGCAACAAAAACAGGAAGTTTATCAAATCCCCAGTGAGCTACATCCACCTTGGATGTGTGTGTGTATGTATGTATGGTTAAATGGCATGTTGTCTTGATTCATTTTTTAATTTTTATTTGGAAATACTTCTTGGAACAAAGGTCAAAAGGACACTTATTATGTACTCTTATTATGAAACAGTACAGCATCATTTTTGGAAAGAGCCTTGAAATTGGATTGTTTGGAAAGCTGGACATGACTTCTACGCTTACAAGTGGGAATGGTTGGAATGTGGCATCACATTGAATGGCATCAATATCTTCTTATTCCATGTTGAGTTTCATGAGCTGAATCTGTGGAATTTTCTCTGAATTGACTGTGGGAAGTGGAGCTGACAGTATTAATAAGTCTGTGGTTGCTTGTGATGTCCTTTATTTAGGGAGGCATATTTCTGTCATGAACAATTATTACTTGGGGTGTGTTTTTGTTTTTTTTTAGTTGTCATCTAATGAGAAATAACAAGGATATGATTTAAACCCCTTACTGGTTTGGACAGGAGCATTTTGTCTTATCCTATTTTCAGATAGCTCTGAGAGGGGTTCCAATGCATGCTAAGTAAGAATAGAGCAGCTAAAATTTTGTATGTTTCTCCTCCTGGGAAGTTGGTAGTGTGATGTGTCAAGTAATTTCATTTTTAAAATCAATGCTTTTTTGTGAAGCCATTGCTCACCCAGTGCAAATGAAAAAAGAAGTAAATTCTGCACTGTCTTACCCAATTTCCACGAGGCTATGGCTGTGTTGCAGCAAACCAAGAAAGCATCTTCTGCACCTTAAAGATGGATATATTTTATTTGACATGAGTTTCACAGTCTGCAATTCACTTCATAAGATACCAGGACCACAACTGTTGACTAATGAAGGAAACAACACTGAGACCATTGAACTATTTATTGATTATTTAAATAATTTATCACCACCACCACCCCCCCCCCCCCACACTTTATCTAAAAGTCTTCCAGAGAGGCTTACAAGAAAGTTAACACAATAGTTCTCAGACTTAAAATCTATAAAATGGCATTATATAAGTAGTAGTCTCAGGATCAAACTCACTCACAGAAGCTGGGTTGGTCAAGAGCATTTGGTAGAGCTAGAGTATACCCTCTAACTGTCTCAATTTGTCATGGATAGTCCCCATTAATCATCTGGCGTCCGACCTTTTCAGCAGCTTTTAATATGTCCCAGTTTCTCTCTCCTCCCATTTGCCCCCTTGTCCTCAGCTTACTTCAACTTCTGCAAACTGAGTTCAAAATGCAAAAGTTGTTTGTACTCAGTTAACTCAGCAGGAGAGAGAAGACAGGAGGGGGCAGAATCTTGCCCTTCCCTGTAGACTCAGGCAAAAGCAAACTGCTGCAGCATTGTCTAGCTTTTGTGTTATTTCTCATTAATAATTTTTGCCCTAGTGACCACACTCTTGTTGCTGCTTGGCCACACATGAACCGGCTTTCATCTGTGAAATGCTGGATGATATGGAGCATGGGTGCACAACCATGACCCATGGCTTCGTGTGCAGCCTTTTTCTCAGCTGCTGCTGAATTTCTCCACCTCATTGACTAGAGTAACTCTGCTCCTTCTGTGCTACCAATGCTGGCAAGGAAGCAGAGGTTCGGTTGTGATGAGGGGAGGAGGCCTTTTCCTTCTCTCCATGATGCCAAAGCAGCCTCCCCCAACTCAGCGCTCATGAGAAGATTGTTCAGATGAGAGAGGATATTAAAGCTTCTCCCTAGCACAGTGAATCTGAGCTTACCTCCCACCTCAACATGTGCATGTGGATTTATGCATGCAGACACGCACAAGTGTGACTGCTCCAAGTGGAAACCTCATGCTGTACTTAGGGCTGCAAAGGTTGTGCATGCCTCATCTAGGGGCTGAATAATGAATGTCTCTCTCTCAATGAATAGCAGCATCAAATGGTGGCTTGTCTGGACAAACCAACCCCTATAGAGCAATCACTTCAAACACAATGCTTTTCCGTGCAGGCAGCTTCATGCACTCATCCATGAGTAATCATCAAATTGTAAGTCTTCTTGAGTACCAGTTTCCTGTAGACTCATACATTTTAAATAATAATGTGTTGAGTCATCAGCTGATCAGACATCCAGCAGCATACGTGCATGTGTGAACTGACCCTGCTGACCAGACAGAGGTTTGGGAGACAATTGGAAGTAAAAGACTGACATGACAGAGGGCTCAGTACTGGCTACATGTATTCCAGCACACACTGCACACTTCTGGTTCAGATTCACACTGTGTAGGTGGTCATTGACACAGGTTCTGGTGCAAATTAAAGTTGCAGAGTTAATTGTAGGGCTCCTTTGGCAGGACTGCAGGGTGGTGCAGCATAGCAGGAGGCTGCCATGTTCTGCATCCCTTCCTTTTTGCTTGAGTGCCCATGAAGTTTTCGGTGACTTTCAATTGGTTGCTGGGGCTGGAGGGAGGTGGGACTGTGCTAAAACAGGAATGGGTAAATAGGTCTCCTTCTGGTAGAAACATTCAGCTCCCCCTTCTCTTTTAGCAGGAATCTGATGTCCCTTCACCTCATTTATTACACATAAACTGTTTACCACAAGCAAAAGAAGCCTGCTACTCCAGCCTATATTTCTGAAGGCTTTAGTCGGTTGCAAACAAACAGCTACTGTGGACAGTGAATGGTTCACATGCAAGCCCAGTCCAAGGTAGTTGGGCCTTCTTGTGCCCAGTCTTCCAACTAAAGAGTTGAAGGTGGAGCCATCCCAAGGCATTTTGCTACCACAGGTAAAACAATAAATGTCACTCTTGCCAGCTCAAATCAGGGTAAATGGCACTCTTTACCTGTGCTTCTTAAGCTATTTGATGTGGAAGATTGGCAACCCTCTCCTTCAGTGTGCCAGGCCTATTGTTGTTGTGTACCTTCAAGTTTTATGAATTATGGTGACCCTATCATGGAGTTTTCTTAGCAAGAGTTGTATAGAGGAGGATTGTCACTGTTTTCCTCTGAGGCTGAGAGAGGGTGGATTGCCCATGGGTTTCTATGGCTGAGTGGGGATTCGAACCCTGGTCTCCTGAAGGCCTAGTCCAGCACTCAGACCAGTACACTGCATTCATTTTTTTGTGCCAGGGACTGGCATTATATTTAACGTCTCTCCTCTGAATGCTTGCCTGGAGTCGGTAATGGGCTGGATGAGGAACAAAAATTCAAATTGAATCCAGAGAAAATGGAGGTACCCTAGATCTGGGGAAGGAAATTTGTCAACCTGTCCTGGACGGGGTCACACTTCCCCTAAAGGACAAAGTACGCAGTTTGGGAGTACTCCTGGGCTCGTTGCTACAATTATCATCTCAAGTGGATGCGACAGCCAGGAGTGCTTGGTACCAACTTCGGTTGATATGCCAACTGCACCCCTACCTGGACCGAAAGGACCTTGAAACAGTAGTACATTCTCTGGTAATCTCTCGTCTTGATTTCTGTAATTTGCTCTACATGGGGCCACCCTTGTATCAAGTTTGGAAGCTTCAATTAGTCCAAAATATGGCAGCTAGACTAGTCACCAGTTCTTCAAGGTTTGACCATATAACACCAGTCCTGAAAGACCTTCATTGGCTACTGATTAGCTTCTGGGTGCAATACAAGGTTTGGTTGTTACCTATAAAGCCCTACATGGCTTGGGCCTGAGTTACTTATGGGAACACCTCTCCCTAGATAATCTGCCCTGCACTCGCAGAATATCAGGGGGAAATCTGCTGGAATTACACTCAACTAGACTAAATTGAACTTCTCAAAGAGCTTTTACAGCAGTGGCTCCTAAATTGTGGAACAGCCTCCCAGAAGAGATACGTCTTATTGCCTCCTTGGAGGCTTTTAAGAGGGCAGTTAAGATGGATCTCTTCCGGCGAGCCTACCTACTCAGTCTTCTATAAGAAATACTGTCCCATTCCTCTGTTTAGGATTAAAACACTCTATCCCACCGTCACTTTGATTATATTGTTTTAATTATTTTAATTGTTAAATGCTATATATCTTACTGTTGTACTTTTATTGTGTATGTGTATATGTCCCTGCTGGTGCTCTTGGACATCTCAGCGGCTTTCGATACCATAGACCATGGTATCCTTCTGGGACGCCTGGCAGAGGTGGGGATCGGGGGCACTGCGCTCCAGTGGTTCCGGTCCTACCTCACCGGGAGGTCCCAGATGGTGCAGCTGGGAGACGTGTGCTCCAGCGAGCGGGCCCTTAAAACTGGGGTCCCTCAAGGAGCCATTCTGTCTCCCATGCTATTCAACATTTACATGAAACCGATGGGAGAGATCATCCGGAGACATGGGGCGCGGGGTTATCAGTACGCTGATGACACCCAGATCATTTTCTCTATGTCTCCGACTGATGCAGTGACTGGGGATGGCGTCTCTCCTCTTGTGGCCTGTCTGGAGTCAGTAATGGGCTGGATGAGGAAAAACCGACTCAAACTAAATCCAGAGAAAACGGAGGTACTAGTGATAGGTTCCCCCGGTCCAGGAATGGCGGTGGTTCCACCTGTCCTGAACGGGGTCACGGTCCCTGTGAAGGACTCCGTGCGCAGTCTGGGAGTGCTTCTTGATTCGTCGCTCCATCTGACTGCTCAGGTGAACGCGACGGTCAAGAGCACTTGCTACCAGCTTCGGCTGATTCGCCAGCTGCGCCCATACCTGGACCGGAGGGATCTAGAAACTGTTGTACATGCTCTGGTAACTTCGAGATTGGACTTCTGCAATGTACTCTACATGGGGCAACCCTTATACCAAACTCGGAAGCTCCAATTGGTACAGAATATGGCAGCCCGGCTGGTCACTGGTGTCTCCAGGACCAGCCACATAACACCTGTACTTAAAGATCTTCACTGGCTGCCTATTCGCTTCCGAGCTCAATATAAGGCGTTGGTTATCACCTATAAAGCCCTAAATGGCTTGGGCCCAGGATTTCTAAAGGACCGCCTCTCCCCGTACAATCCGCCTCGCACCCTCAGAACATCTGGGCAGCAATTGCTGAAGGTGCCGGGGGCCAGGTTAGCTTCTACCTCTAGAAGAGCCTTTTCCACAGCTGCCCCCGCCCTTTGGAACACGCTGCCCACGGAGCTCCGCTCATCTTCCACCCTGGCCCAATTTAGGAAGGACCTCAAGACCTTCCTATTCAAGCAGGCATTCCCCGACTAAATATCCTGTGGGCCTCCCTCCTCTTCCGTGGCCATGAGGATGGGCTATTGGGGCCTTTATTTTATTGTTATTTTAGATTTGTATTGTGGTTGATATGTTTTTAAAATTGTACTTGTTTGCACTTGTTGCACATTGTAAGCCGCCCTGATCTTTTTGGAAGGGCGGGATATAAATAAAGATTTTATTATTTTATTTATTTATATATATACCGGGTTGTAATCCGGCCTTGATCCATCTGGGAGAGGCAGGAAAATATTATTATTATTATTATTATTATTATTATTATTATTATTATTATTATTGTGCCCATTGACAAGAACGGTTGGTTTCTTTTCTGAAAACTTGCCATGGACCATTGGCTCATAGACCAGCACATGTCCATAGACCACTACTTTGAATATTTTGCATCTGAGGCAGATTTAAAAAAAAAAAGCTGTTCTCTCTATCCAGAGCCTTGAAAAGTTATTTTTTGGACTACAACTTCCAGAATCCCCCAGCAAGTATAGTGGCTGGAGTGTTCTGGGAGTTGCAGGGCAAGGAATGGAGGCTTTCCAAGCTTAGTCACCATCCATGACAGTAACAATAGAGAAATAATCGTTTTTTGTGTTTTTTTCAGGCTATGTGGCCATGTTCTGGAAGAGTTTATTTCTGATGTTTTGCCAGCATCTATGGTTGGCGTCTTCAGAGAATGCTGGCATGGACATGAATGGGGTATATATACTGTGTTACCCTTGGTTGAGAGAAAGTGATTTACATGTTAATCTGTGTGTTGATCTGTTGTTGAATGGCATATATATAGTATATATACCCCACTCACTTCCATGCCAGCATTATGTTCCATGCCAACAAAACGCTAGGAATAAACTCTTCCAGAACATGGCCATATCACCTGAAAATCCCACAAAAACCTATGGATGCTGGCCATGAAAGCCTTTCACTTTACAGAGTAGTAATAGTTTAAAGTATTATTAATTTCCTGCCCTTCCATTACACATCCCAAATCAGGTGCCCGCCCTGTGGGGCTAGCCCTGTGTTCACCTGATGGGGTGGAGATGGTTATGCAAATCCATAGAGAGCAAAGGAGACTGGAATTTGTGTTCAAGGCCTAAGTTGAAACAATTCCTTAAGAAAAGCCACATGGTCATGGGTACTGGCTGTGCACAACAGGGGTGCAGGGAAAGACAGCTGACTTTGGGAAATGGTATAAAATGAAAAGCACATGTGCACAGCAGGGAAACAACTTTATATAGCAAGTATGAAGATCACAGATGTAGCACACTAATGCTGGAATTTCTTTGTGGTGAAAAGCCAGGGACTGATCTACAGATTTTATTTGTAGCTGTAGGAGGTCCTCCTACAAAGGATCACTTGGGTGTGGTATGGTTCCCCCTCCCTTGGAGAGTTGGATGACCAGCTGTAGTTTTGCTGCTGCAGAAAAGGAGTTGAGTAGAATGAGCTTGCTCTATCCTGCCTTAACTCTGACATACAGTACTTTCTCGTTCTGTTCATTTTGGTTTTTATTAAATGCCTAACATGTTTCAGTTTTCAGCCTCACATCCACCTTTCAGCTTAACAACCCACAGATTTCCCCCACCCCCAGCTTCATTTGGGTGAGATAATTTCCGTGTTCAAACTGTGAGTAGAGACATTTTGTCTCTACCCACTGATGTTTTGGCCTACAGCTCCCACAGTCCTTGACCACTGGCCCAGCTGGGTAGGGTTGATGGGAATTGTAAACCTGATGAGAACTGTAAGCACTGCTTCTTTTCTTTTTTGGTCTCTGTCCCTCATAAAAATGTTCCTTTTTGCACCTGCGCAAGATCCAGTTGGAATGGTCCAGAGCTGAGTAGCTTGGCAGAAACTTCTCCCCCTCCCTATCTACTGGATTTGGCCTAGCCCACAAAGCTACTGTCTCCCCAGTTTATCTCTGTCCACTGACAGAATGATTTCTCTTGCAGTGTTCTGTGTTGAGTAGCTTCCTTTTGACTTTCCTCCTTGTCTTTGTCTTTCTATTTCTATCCCTTATCTTCCTTTCTTTTTCTTTCACTGCTAGATATTTTTTTTTAAATCTTTCTCTTTATTCCAGGGCTCCCTCCCCCTCTTTATGGCCTCAACTTCTCTTTTCAAACTGCTCTTCATGTAGATGGAAGGTCTTCTCTGTTGGATGAAAACTCTGAGGGGTGATTCCCACTGCAGTTTGCTGCAAAGTGGGATTCGGGGCAAACAACCTTCGTTCCCATTTGAAATTGCTTCTGATCCTCATTGGATTGATTCCAGGAGGAAAGAAGTGGGGCAAATCCAAATAACCTGGGGTTTCCTGAAGCTGCTTTGGAAGTGTTTTTGTTTGTTTGTTTGTTTGTTTTTTTGAGGAAGAATCGATTCTGAAGTGTGCCCAATAAGTGGGAACACCAGATCAGAATTGATTCTTTTTTCTTTTTTGGGGGGGAGGGGGGATATAAATAATCGAAAAATCAATCTATTGCTAAAGTGTTTGTTTGCCGGGCGGCTTCTGGGTAGAGGTGTGCAGTTGCACACTGGCCCAGAAGCCGCCTTCAGACTGCTTTTCTCCATCTGCTCCGGACTCCACTGCCAGTGTTCCCAGCCAGTGGACCGAGGGAGAAGCAGCAACACCTGGGGGAAGGCAGAGGGAGGAGCACGCCGGTGGCAGAGGCGTGTACAAAAGCCAGCTTGCCTGGCCCCCTCCTCCGTCCCGCCCCCCTTGCCTCCAAGGACTGCTGACTGTGGGCTGTGTTTGTTTGCCGGGCAGCTTCTGGGTTGTTAGAGGTGTGCAGTTGCACACCGGCCCAGGAGCCGCCTTCGGACTGCATCACTGCAGCTGCGCAGTTGCGCATATAAATGACTGCGCGGAAGGCAGGAGAGGCGCACCCGTGCTAGCTACACGGCAGAGAATGACTGGGGTGTCTCCTCTCTGCCATCATTGTTGCATTGCGGGGGGAAGGGGGTACGGATGTGGGGAGTGTTTCAGTTGGGGAGGCAGAGGGTAACTCCCTTGATACGAGCGGGGCTCCTATAGGAGTAGTGTGGGGCAGGGGGAGGTATGGCGGTAGGAGAGTGGACCAGCGTTACAGAGGAAGGCGAGATCGATGCTTAATATCTAACCCTCCTTCCTGTCCCTCTTCTAACCAAAGAGATCTGAGGGTCATTCCAACCGTACCACAAACCCTGTCTCTGCTCCTGTGCAATGCTAGGTCCATTAAAAACAAGACCCACATTATCTATGACCTGCTGGAGGATAACAACTGTGACCTGGCTTGCATTACTGAGACCTGGCTTGGGCTTGAAGGGGAAGCTGTGTGGGCTCAGGCCCTACCTGCCAGGTACTCAGTGAAGGACCAGACCAGGTTAGGTGGGCGGTGGGGGGGGTTGTTGCCTTGATCCATAAGAACACCTTGTCACTATCCAGGAACCATGTCAGACAAACTTCCTACATTGAGTGCATTTACTTGACCCTGAAGGCCAGGGACAGTCTAGGAATTCTGTTGGTCTACCGGCCACCTCGTGCGCTAACAGATTCCCTGACCGAGCTGACACAGTTGGTCTCGGAGCTGGTGCTGGAGTCCCCCAGGCTTTTGGTCCTGGGGGACCTCAACATCCCCTTCGCAACCAACTATATTCCATCAGGTGCAGCTCGGGAATTCATGGATACCATGACAGCCATGGGTCTGTCACAACTGGTCACGGGGCCCACGCATTCTGCGGGTAATACACTTGATATGGTCTTTTGTACGGACAGGAAATTCCGTGGGCGGAAATAACTAACATTTCCGCCCTGTCATGGACAGATCATTTCCTGGTGGAGGCAAATATCAAGGCATCTACCCAGATCCCTCCCGGGGGTGGCGGACCCATTAGAATGGTCCACTCTCAAAAGCTGATGGAACCCAATAGGTTCCAAGAAGCCCAATAGGGCTATATGGTTGGAAATGACGGCGATTCTGTTGATGCCCTGACTAACATCTGGGATACTGATCTCTCCAGGGCTATACACAGCATCGCTCCCAAGCATCCTCTCAGGCCTGCTTCCAAAAAACAGCCCTGGTTCACGGAAGATCTCTGGGCTAGGAAGCGGGTGCTGCGATGTCTAGAGCGCGACTGGTGTAGACACCAGCGCTTACCCGACAAGGCTCTCCTAGACCTCCTGTTGGAGGACTATGGAGAGGCGATAGATGCAGCAAAGAATTCGTTCTTTGCTGCACATATCGCGTCCGCGGGGTCGCGTCCAGCAGAGCTGTTCAGGGTAGTGAGGGAGCTCACCCGGCTCCCCCCCTGCCCTGAACCCTATATTGGAACCATCTAAAGCCTG
>NC_056525.1:173436438-173438275 GCF_019175285.1 Sceloporus undulatus
CTGTATTTGAAACAAGGAAACTAGAAAAATGATATAACAGCTCATATTAACCAAAATGTTGCAACACTATCTCTGCAATCTGTGGATCCACTTACTGAATATTTTCATACTTTTGTAAGCTATTTTGGATTCTAATGTAGAAAAATAGGATATACATCTAATAAAGAATGAAAGAAATATTGCCTGATGTACTTTGCCTTAGCTGACCTTTGGACAAATTTTGTAATGATCCCTTTTTCAGTTTAGCATTACATCTGTGCTGATTCTGCAGTGTTATACATGCACATTGGCTGAAACATTAAAAAGCAAAACAAAAAAGAGTTATTTCCTCTTCAACTAGATTTATGATTATTTCAAAATTAGTCTAGCTACTCTTTTCCTCAGGACAGTTGCTACAAATCTAATTGGGGAGCTGCATGGTACACTCAGAAGCATAGTCAGCAGCAGGGGTATACTGGTGTATGGTGAAGTGCAGATGCTCAAAGTGACAGCCTTGTCTCTGAGGAGAATCCAGAAACTGAGGCAGCTGGGTTGTTCTACATTAACAAGTCAGTTCAAACAGTTTTCATTTCCTGATGAAGCAGGCCTTTTCTGAAGCTACTGGATCAAAATCAAGCCATCCTCCACCCACTCAAGTACTTTGAGTTATAACAGATTATTGCTGGGTAAAATCCATCTCCCAACTCCTGGCATCCTACTACTTTTGGAGTATTTACTACCTTGAGGAGTCAGGTCAGAAGGAACAGAAAAGCCTGAGGGTGGGAGGGAGATGATGGCCCTGTCTGCAAGAGGCAAATAAAATGGCCTCAGCAGGGAGTCAGGATGATACAAGGCAAACAGTTTGGAGGATGTCTATGCTGTTCAGTATCAAACCTGGGGTATACCACTTTTAAACCCCTTATTAGTTGCTCTGGTTGCACGTGATTGATGCTGGGCACCTTGTTCTGACCAGAGATGAGTGACACACTGTGGTCATAGCCATGCCAGGTACCACAGTGGTATGCGTGTGTAAATGTCACCCAACGTCAAAAAGGAGGGCCGCAATAGGGGGAGTTTCTGGGATACTCCTGGAGTATCCTGGCCTATACAGATACCACCCACATCTTTGTATTCTGACCCTGTGAGCCCCAACTCCATTACACCGCTGGTTAGCAGCCACCATCTAGATGTCCTCCAACAGAACAAAGAGAGCCCCATGACATTTTGGGATAGGAAGGCATCAGCCTGTAAGTTTAAAGCCATTGATTGATAGGTGGACATCACAGTAACCCAGATATAGGCTTCACTTTTCTTAGGTGTTGGTTTATTTAAATGGCTTCCCAATGTGCCAGCCATTTTGGCTTGGGAGCTTTGTTCCACTGTCCAACCCTCTCCGTAACCTGTGTATTCAGTGGAATTAATATTGTAGTCAATTGTGTAGTACTGAATTCTTTTGGCATAATTTTTTGGGGCAGATTGGCATGGAATTTGGAATGAGGAAGGTAGTCACAGTCTACATGCCCATCAGTATTGAAGAGAGAGGTCCTCTTATGGGTCTTTGGGGGTGAGGACAGATATGGTCATTTCTAGGTCAGGAGCATTTCCATTTGTCACACCCTCTGGTGTGACACACAGCACTGTTGGCCCATGTGGAATCCCATAGAAGTCAAAGGAGCCCTGGTGGTGCAGTGGTTAAATGCTGGCATAGCAGTCAAAATATTGTGAGTTTGATCCTGCAGGGCTCCAGGTTGACTCAGCCTTCCATTATTTCGTAGGTTGGTAAAATGAGTCCCCATCTTGTTGGGGACAATTGGCTAACACATTGTAAACTGCCTAGAGTGCTTAGCACTATAAAGTA
>NC_056525.1:173438375-173442592 GCF_019175285.1 Sceloporus undulatus
GCATTTGCAAGATCACAGGCAGACCCTTGTGCCACTGCAAACTACATTTCCCACTCCCAAGCCTTCTTAGCAATTCCCCCCTTCCTCCTTTTCCTTGCCCCCTCCAACCCCCCCAAACCCCTCACCCCCTCTTTTTCCCAGGTATGTCTCAACTTAGGAGGGATTTATGGGACAGATCCAAAGCCTTTTTTCTATTCTAATGGGGGCAAAGCCTTGAGAAGCCCTGGACCCCTGAGAAGAAGAGGAGGGGGGCTTAGAGACAGGAAGAAAGAGAAAAAGAAGATGAGGAGGGGGGAGAAAGGAAGAAAAAGGAGAGGAGGAAGAGGAGGGGAAGAGGAGGAGGAGAAAAAAAACGGAATAACAAGAAGAAGAGAAGGAGGGGAAAGAGAAAGAGAAAGAGGGGAAGAACAAAAAGCAACTTGCCTGCAAAGCCCTCTCTGCTTGGAAATTTGGAGCATGCCCAAATAAGGAAGCAGAGGGCTGGCCAATAGAGGCAGGGCAGTGCAGCAGACCCCGCCCCTGCTGGTTTCAGTCCTCCTACTGCTGCTCCAAGCATGTTTCATAGGCAGCACTCTATAGAAGGCAGGCAGCAGCCCTGGGAGCTCAGAGTTGGGCAGCCACCCGGGGGCGAGGGCGGGGTCGGGACGGGACCGGGCACGCCCCCTAGGGGGCGGGAAAGTCCCACCCACCACTGTGAAATGGCAACCCTAGATACGCACTAATGAGAGGCGTTCGCAGCGTTTGTTCTCCTGCTTCAACACACTACTCAAACCTTCCTCTCCCCCTGTCTTCTCATCATTTTCCCCCACTGACTTCGCCAACTACTTCATCACTAAAGTCACTACTATTCGATCCGAAATAGTTCCTCCCGACTTGCCCCCTACCCCTAACCTCCTGGTAACTTCTACTAATAAACTCTCTGGGTTTCCCCCTGTTTCTCTGGATGAACTCTCTACGCTGCTAAATTCTTCCAAACCTACTACCTGTTCTCTTGATCCTATTCCCTCCCGTCTCCTAATCTCTATAGCCCCTTCTCTTCTGCCCTCGCTCCTCTATAATCTCTCTCTCTCTATGGGTTCCTTCCCTTCTGACTTCAAACATGCTCTCGTTTCCCCAATTCTGAAGAAACCCTCTCTCGACCCCTCTTCTGTGTCTAGCTATCGTCCAATTTCTCTTCTTCCTTTTCTTTCTAAGGTCCTAGAACGGGCCGTTTATTCTCGCTGTATTAAGTTTCTTGAAGCCAACTCCATCCTGGACCCTTTCCAGTCTGGCTTCCGCCCACGGCACTCTACAGAGACAGCCCTCACCAAGATCTCAAACGATCTCTTGCGGGCCAAGGCAAACGGCCTCTTCTCTGTTCTCATTCTTCTTGATTTGTCTGCGGCCTTTGACACTGTTGATCACTGTCTCCTGGTTGATTTACTCTCTGACCTTGGGTTCTCCGACTCTGCTCTTGACTGGTTTAAATCTTACTTGTCAGACAGATCTTTTGCAGTGGTCACGGGTGGTCAGACTTCATCCTCTGTTCCCCTATCTGTTGGAGTTCCCCAGGGCTCTGTCTTGGGTCCCCTTCTGTTCTCTCTATACACACTGTCTCTAGGTAAACTCATCAGTTCTTTTGGTTTCTCCTATCATCTGTACGCTGACGACACTCAGCTGTATCTCTCCACCCCTGACCTTTCGACGGGGCTTGAACAGCAAGTTTCTTCTTGTCTGACTTCCATCTCTCAGTGGATGCGGCTTCGGTGCTTGAAGCTCAACATGTCTAAGACTGAGCTTCTTGTCTTTCCACCTAAACCCACCCTTCATTATTCCTTTTCTGTTTCTGTCGACAACACTTCTATTCAACTGGTTCATCAAGCCCGCAGTCTTGGCTTCATTTTTGACTCTTCTCTGTCATTTATTCCCCAGATCCAGGCCACCGCCAAGGCCTGTAGATTCTTTCTCCACAACATTGCCAAGATCCGTCCATTCCTCTCAGCCTCTACTGCCAAGACTCTAGTCCATGCCCTAGTGGTTTCGCGACTAGATTATTGTAACCTCCTTCTAACAGGGCTTCCTCTTTCACACCTCCATCCTTTAATCTCTGTCCAGTATTCAGCTGCCCGTATTGTCACATCCGCTCGCCGCTTTGACCATGTTTCACCTCTTTTATCCTCCCTTCATTGGCTCCCCTTCCCCTTCCGCATACGGTACAAGCTTTTATTATTGACTTTCAAAGCCCTCCATGGATTGGCCCCTCCTTACTTATCTGACCTTCTTTCTCCTTACATTCTTACTCGCACCCTCCGCTCTGGTAGTCAAGGTCTCCTGTCATAGTGTAGGACTACCACTGCCCTCTCCCGAATTCGTCCCTTCTCGCTTGCTGCCCCTTACTCCTGGAACCTTCTTCCCCCACATGCACACCTCATCACTTCTCTACCCAGTTTCAAAACTGAGTTAAAGACTATATTGTTTAGAGAAGCATTCCCAGAGGCTACCCCCTCTCTGACCCAGGAAGCCTCCTTTTAACCATTAATTAAGAAGCCAAGCCCTTCCTCCAGTCCATCTGCCTTGGTCCAGGCCTCGAAGGTGGAGAAGATCTGCTGGACCTGATCCCATTCCCCACCACCACTCCCTTCTCCTTTTGTGTTGTGTCTTCTTAGATTGTAAGCCTGAGGGCAGGGAACCGTCTAACTAAAAGATTGTATGTACAGCGCTGTGTAAATTTACAGTGCTTTATAAATAAAGGTTTATTAATATAAATAATTATTATTATTACAAGGGAGATCCTTGGATTATTTTAAAATGGATTGGGAACCATTTCTCAATTATCTAAACGAACACAAAGTTCCTAAATTCACTATTGGGCTGGAATAAACTTTTTGCTTTCATTGTTGAGAAAGTTTATATGACGGGAGAGATATAGGTGATGTGTATATAGAAAGTGTTTAAAATTTGATGGAGAAGAAATCAAAGTCAAATCAGAATTAAATTTTTTAATTTTATGATATGTTATTTGTCATCATGATGCATTATATGTATTTTATGAATATGTATGTATGGGGGATTGTCTTTTTATGTCTTTATAGTTATGTCTTTTTAATGGTTTTAAAAAAAAGACGAATTGCAGCTCCTAGAGAATTCCAGTACTCATTGATGTGGAAAGGGGCAGAAAAAGGGCAGTCTGGAAATGCATTTCCAGGACCTCATTTGCCCATGCCTGCCTTAAAGGAACAAACTCCTTTTTATCTATCATTTGCAATCTTGGCAAATCCTCAAAACATTCTTCTTGCTATATCTTGAAATAGATTTTTAAAAAATCTGGAAAAGACATTAATGACAGTAACAGTAAAAACGGAACAGCAAATCACAATTGGTATCCTGAAAGTCACCAGATCTCAAGAGCTTCCCATTAGATTAATTGGGTGATTCACTCTGATGGTTGTTTTTAACTTATCTCAACAGTCCAGCTATATTGTTCAAAAAGCCATAAGCCAAAACTTGAAACATATTTCTCCTTTTTTTCTAAAAGAAACAAGAGCCTGTTAAGCAAAACACGCAAACCATACCTAAAGTCCACTCTGTCTACATGGGAAACATGGTCCATACAGCAAACCTTGATCCATATCCCTCTCTCATATGGATTTTACCCACATTGTACATGTTTTATGGTTATATTATTCAAGATGGTTTTAACAGTGTTTTAACTGAGATGTTATTTACTGTATATACTTGCCTATAAGTCGACCTCCTGTATAATTTAAGGGGTGATTTTGGGTCCAAAATTATGGATTTTAATATGACCTGTGGATAAATTGAGGTTATGTACCAAAGGATCTAAAGGATGAAGCAAAGGGAAACAACATCAAAGAACTTACAAAATTCCACAAGGCATAACTGTGCTCACACTAAAGGCTGGATGGATGAGAGAAGAGGGGTCTGTGTGTGTGTGTCAGTGCTTCAAGGACAGATTACACACTTGCCTTTCACCAGGGATGGTTGCTTTTTTAAAGAACTAAAGTACAGTATTTACATTGACACATGGATAACTCAGGGTTTTTGGATCAATTTTTAAAATAATTTTTCTATACTTATACACATGTGTATACAGTATGATATTTTTAAACGTTTAAAATTCTTGTAATCATTTATTGTTTTAAATTGATTTTATTGTAAACCACCCTGAGATTGTAGTTTTTGTGGGTTTTTCGGGCTATGTGGCCATGTTCTAGCAG
>NC_056525.1:173442692-173452738 GCF_019175285.1 Sceloporus undulatus
GCTGCTCAGCAAGCTACTTGGTTGCTGCTCCCAAGGTGACCAGATGCAAAAGGAGCAGTGCCCAAGACTGGTGGTTTTGAATTTACAGTAGACCTAATATCAAGAAATAGGTGTGTGTGGGGGGTGGGTGGGTGGGTGGGCACTAGGGTTATTGCCTAATCGGAAAGGGAGCAGTAGCCTGAAAATGTTTGGGGACCACCAGTTTAGAGAGTATCTGATGAAAAAGAACAAACTTTCCTATCATCATCACTGTCATCTTCTGACCATCTTTATATTTTTCCAAGGAAACTTTGCTTGTACATTTAAAAAAAGTTCATAAAATGTATATAACTTGTACATGAAGCAGGGATTGTCACCCTGCCAGGGATGGTCTCCTTGTTGTTTTGTGTGGCATACTTTCCTGAAAAGTGTATTAATTAACATCCTTGAAAATGACTGCAAGGTTGTCCTTGAAATGTGGAGTGAAGCAGGATTCTGTCTGGCTTCAATCCAAATGTCCTGGAGTCACAGGCATACCCCACAAGAGTTGACTTACTGCTGCTTAGCACTGGGGTGAACACATCTGGTGCCACTATCCTCTTGCTCTCACCAAGGAGCATGCTGCCGCATCAGGGGCAACCTTCATGCTGCTCATGCTCACTCTCCCACCTGCCCAGTCACCTGTAGAGAAAGGTGACACAGTAGTCACTGTAGTCTATTGCATGCAGAAAATCTCCTTGTCATCCACATTGCCTCTGATAAGCCTGTTGGTGCTTTGTGTTATATTTCTGTTCTGCATTTAAATTATGTCTCAAGTGCATTTCTTAGTACGTGATTAAGGGCCTTTTCCAGTGGAAGTTAAGCCTTCACTGTGTTTTTATTTACTCAGAATGGACAATTTTGTTAGCTGTATCTGTGCTGGTTATGTGAATTATTAATTAACACTTCATCATACAGAAGTAGTTGTTAAGACTGGTAGGCCAGCTGATTCACATGTTTATGTCTGCGGTAAAAAGATTACCATGAAGTGTCTGAATTGTTGTTGTTGTTGTTGTTGTTGTTGTGTGATATTGGGTGATCATCAACCTGCATCAAAAATGATGTTCATGCATGAGACTGACAATAACCATATGTACATCTGAATATTGCAACCACTTCTGTCACATACTAAAACAAACAAACAAGCAAGCAAGCAAACAATCTGGAAAACTTTTCCATGTATTTAGAAGAAATGACTTCATAATTGCAGGTGAGTTTCACCTCTATGTCTCCTAATAGCACTTCTCCCCTTCTCTTAGCTGCCTTTTCAATGAGGAAGAGGAGCTGCGACTGGGAGTGAATTTTAGTAAGCTTTCTCAACTCCATTCTGAGCCAGTAAAATGGGACCTGATGTACCATAGAAGGGAGAACACTGAGCTATGAATTGTGACCCTGCTTCTTTGATGCTGGCCCCTGCAATGAACTCATTAGATGGCTCTTGGCAAGCTTATGTCTCTTAGGCCCAGTTCCCTTATTGGCTATATAATGGGATAGTCATGATAATGGCTTAACTTTATAAGGTTGTTGTAAAGCATATAGCTATACCATGTATATTGAGTACTTTGAATACTTGAAAGAACTACACCAGGCAGAGGCAACTTGTGGACCTCCAGATGGTGTTGGACGTCAACTCCTTTGAGTCCTAGCATTTTGACTAGTCATGAAAGCATGGTGGGACATGCTGTCCAATGGTTTCTGGAGAGCCATAAGTTGCCCACTCTGAACTATGCTGCTGCTCCTTTTAACAATTACCAAGACTACCACTCCTACAATTACAACTGTAACACTGGGAACATGTTGCATGAAACACTATGAAATTGTTCCTATTACATGGAACATCCACTGTACTCTTATGTAGAGGGAATGTTGAGGAATAATAGGGCATAATAGGCAGCCCAGCTCTTAGGGGAGAGGCAGATGTTATTGCAGGCCTTATGGCACAACAAGAGCTCCTGGTACAGCAGTCATGACAGAACTAAGAGGCCTAGTGTTTGTAGTTATAGCAAGGGCCACTAACTGAGATACAAAATGTACTAGCTAAAACTCCAGCCATTGACAGAACTGATGCCAAGCTGAAGATATGTTGCTGTGTACAGATTTATTAAACAAGCATACAAGGAAAAATATGTCATGGAGTTATATACTTATGTGTTTTGCTACAGACCAAGAAGATATCTAGTTTGCTTCCCTATAGCACCCTTACCCAAACTGGTACCCTTCTTTAATGTTTAGTCTACAGTACCTATAGGTTCTACATGGCATGTTCAGTTGTCAAATGTCATGGGAGCTGTAGTCCAAAACAACTGAAAGGTAGCAAGTTAAATAAAGCAACTCTATAGCAACATCATCCAGCTACTTGAATGTATCAATTGTTTTGAGGGAGGGGTGTAGTTGGGCAGAAGTTAGTACAAAATTATTAACGTAGGTTCCCTCTTACACACACCATGATCCAATACCATACATGCAATCTCAGGCCTTCAAATCATTTCCGACTTATGGTGACCCTAAGGAGAGGTTTTCTTGGAAAGATCTAGAGGAGGTTTGCCATTGCCTTCTTCTGAGGCTGAGAGAGTGTGACTAGCCCAAGGTCACCAAATGGGTTTCACAGCCAAACAGGGAATTGGACCCTTGTTTTCAGATTCATAGTCCAAAACTCAAACCACTATGCCAGGCCAACTCTGAATATAGTATAAATATAAAAATGATACCTATACATAAATGGGATTTCCAATGTGCATCTGGATGGACTTTCAATATATCTCAGCTATCATCCACTCCGCAAGTGAAACAGGCGTGGTAGGTTCTGCATGTGGTTAGCGGTATCAGAATAACAATTTTGTTTTTGTGTCCCTTCAAATCATTTCCAATGTACAGTGACCTTAATGTGACCCTGTCATGGAGTTTTCTTGGCAAGATTTATTCAGAGGGGGTTTGCCATTGCTTTTCTTTAAGGCTGAGAGAGGGTGACTGGCTCAAGATCACACCAGTGGGTTTCCATGTCCAAGTGGGAATTCAAACCCTAATCTCCAGAGTTCTAGTCCAGCACTCAAAATTACTACACCACACAAGCTTTAATAACCTTAACATGCTTACTCTTGGATTAAAATGTAAAACACTACCATTTAGTTCATTAGTGAACCATTGTAATTTTTATACCAGTCACTAGAGGGAGGGCAACTACATGGAATTAGGCACCGATCTCCCATCTCAAGTTCATGAAGCAATTTTTATTCTGTGCTAGTCTGTATGGCCTGTGAAAATTGGAGTTTGGGAGATAGGCAACAGGGATTTTAAAGAGCTGGAATTCTTATTTTCTGTAAAGTGGAATGTAATATATAAATCGCATTTGAGGCTGAGGCCCCTCCAACCCATAAAAAAGTACCAAATCCCTGTTGGATGTCTAAAACACACAGCCGAGCAATTTGGGTAAAAGAGGCATCTCAGTAGGTGAATGAATGCTTTATACTGGCTCTTCATTCAAACCTGCCCCAAAAGTAAAAGTTTAAGTGATGCCTAAAGCCTGAAAATCAGTCAGCCTTCCTCAAACTGATGCCCTCTATTTGTTTCAGATTACAGTCTCTATAATCGAAACCAGTAAGACCATACTTGTAAAGGGATGCTGGGAATTGTAGTCCAACATATCTGGAGGAAGCTGGGTTGAGAAAGTCTGCCATTGGCTCTTGGCTCAAGTCAGTGCAGACCGGAAGTCCAAGCTTCCTTTTACTCCTCAGCAGAGAGTACCATTTTAAAGCTGTTTTTGAAGAAGATAATGGAAGACACAGGCCTCCTAGTTGTGATGTCTGATGGCATTCTGAAAGTAATGAGGGACAAGATCACATAAGATCTAATAACATACCTGCCATAAGCCGTAAAATTTAAGCCCCAAAATGGGCTCCAAAATCCTGGGTCGCCTTATATACGGCTCAATACAGTAATGCTGCTCTGATGCCAAGACCATGAGCCTTGGAAAAGCTGGTGGGGAAGGGAGGGAGGAGAGAAACTGGAGGTTTGTGTCCCCTTTATGCAAGCCATGAGCCTTGGTAAAGTTGGTAGGGAAGAGAGGGAGGCGAGAGAGAGAAAGAGAAAGAAATTGGACATTTGTCTCTCCTTGGAGAGGTCCAGAGAGGTAGAAGGAGGGAGGAAAGTGGTGTTTTGTTTTCCTCTTTAGATCCTTTGTTACATGTCCCTGAATTTGACCCTTGACTTATCCATGGGTCATATCAAAATCCATGATTTTGCCCCCAAAACCTGCTCTTGAATTATACCTGAGGTTGACTTATTACATGAGTATATATGGTAGGCACCACGGGTCCTAATTCTGAAAAAAAATGAGGACATAAATCAAATCAAAAGCCAATGAACATTTTTCTTGTATATCTTTAACCTTGATCCTTCAACCTTACAGTTAGTTTGAATTGTTGGAGGTCCCATGAATGCAGATAAAATAAACTGATTGAACAGACAGTAGAGTAGAGCAATTGGCAATGTTTACTATGGTGGCTTGAGGGGATTTAGGTAATAATATTTTGTGTGAAAACTGGGCTGCTACAAACATGTAACAATTCTCTGGAAGTCCCACCCCTTACAACCCCCCCCCCTGCACCGGGTGTCACCAAACGTCTGGCAGAGGTGGCTTTGATTGTTTTATTACAAAAAGTGGAGTATAAATAAAAGTTTTATTTTAT
The DNA here is from genome assembly GCF_019175285.1 of Sceloporus undulatus. Classification (NCBI taxonomy): domain Eukaryota; kingdom Metazoa; phylum Chordata; class Lepidosauria; order Squamata; family Phrynosomatidae; genus Sceloporus; species Sceloporus undulatus. Next base: position 173,447,396 of record NC_056525.1, read on the forward strand.
TTATTATTTATTTGGAGGATGCCACTGATTGATGGTATCGAAAGCCACTGAGAGGTCCAACAGAACTAACAAGACCCCCCCCCCCCCGTCCAGTTCCCTGTGTAGGTCATCCACCAAGGTGACCAAGGCTGTCTCGTTTCCATAGTCAGGCCTGAAACCAGACTGAAATGGATCTAGATAATCTGTGTCATCCAGAAACCCCTGGAAGTGGGAAGCCACCACAGATTCCAATACCTTGCCCCAAAAGGTTAGGTTGGACACTGGACATTATAGGGAAATTCAGGGATGGCTTTTTCAACAGTGGTCTCACAACTGCCTCCTTTAGGCAAGTTGGAATGCTGCCTTGGTGTAGGGAGGCATTTGACTACTCCTTTCACCAACTCAGCCAGTTCCCCTCTGACTTGTTTAATAAACCAAGAAGGAATAGGGTATAACTCATATGTAGGGCTCTCACCTTTCTGTGCAGGCTGCACAAATTGAAAAGTATTCATTAACACTGGACAAACAGGCAACAAGGTTACATCCACAGGCACTGTATCATATACAACATCCAAGTTGGAGTGTATCTGAAATGTACTATGCAAATTATTCACGGGGGGTGTTGAGTGGTCTGTTCTGCATTTTCTACTTGAGGACATGTGTGTAATAAACCTTTGTCCACTGAGAACAGCTGTGCAACATTGGCAGCAAAAACTGATTTCCTTGTTGCCCACACTGCCACTCCAGTTTATGTTTGGTCAGGTTCACTTGAGTCACTCAAGTTTCCGTCTCACTTGCTTCATCATCACCAGCTCCCTGGAAAACCAAGGGGGTAGGTTTGGCTCCACTCTGTAAGAGGGGATGCTCCAAACTGATTATGTCCACTACTCTTGCCATTTCCCCTGTCCCTAAACAGAATCACCTGCTGAGGTGGCAGGAAACCCCCATCAGGAATCCATCTGGATTCATCTTGCTCCTTGGGCATCTTCATCCTAATGGCTTCTCTGATTGGAACATTGTTATTATTGTTGTTATTAATTTCCATCAAGTCAGATTGAACTTATGTCAACCCCCTGAACGAGAGAGCTCCAAGTCTCTCTTTTATCAACACCTTTGCTTAGGTTTTCCAAACTGTGGCTCTGGCTTCCTTCCTTGTGTCTATCCACCTGTAATGTGGTCTTCCTCTTCTCCTACTGTCTTCTGTCTTACTTTCTTGTGTATTTTCACATACCAAGCCTTGTTCTTGGGAATTTAATTAGGGATCATTTTAAAAGTTACCAGTATAGAGGTGGCCTGGTTTAAAGGGCAGTGAAAGAAGCAGAGTGACATTCTATGCTTCTGTGGAATCTTTATTGATGCTCTGATTATTGATAGTCTGTTCAATACACTTTCTCAAAAGCAGTTGTCTCTCAGCTGTGGTTTTGTCAAGTAACTGTTAGATCACAATACAATTACTGAAATTTGTTTAGCTTAGAGACAGACAAAGTGTGCTAGCTTGATCATCTGATTACAGATTCACACATACAGATTCCTCAGGGGAGCATATAAGGTAGATTGAGATCTATTGGTACACCTCTGAATGATAAGATCAGAAAGGCCTTCTGACATCCAGTTGTTTTACAGTAGCAACAACTGTTGTCTAAAATAGCAGACAAGACTGAAATAGCTATTACTGCAGTGATGACAACAAAATCTCTCTTTTCATCCTCTGGGAGCTGAAAGAAAGAAAGGTTATTGGAATGGGAATGGGTGAATTGGCCACATACTTTTCTATTAAAAAGATGAGATATCTAATCTGGTAATTGAAACAAATTTCCTAGACTGAGCATATGCTCAGATGTATCTTTTTTGTGGGTGTGATTCTGTGTTCAAGTCACCCGTCCGACTTATGGTGACCCCATGAATTTCATAAAATTTTCTTAGGAAAGGAATACTCAGATATGGTTTTGCCAGTTCCTTTCTCTGAAATATAGTCTACAGCACATCGTATTCATTGATAGTCTCCCATCTAAGTACTAACCAGGGCTGACCCTGCTTAGCTTCCATGATCAGGCAGAATCTGGTGTTTTTAGGGTATTTAGTTGTTCAGGTATCCTTTACCCTCCTTTAATTCTATCTGTTTGGCTGTCCAACTGATCTACTAAGCTAGTATTTAGCTACAGCTGGTGGGTTGAGCAGAAACTATTAAAAAGAGAAAGGGGTGAGAGAGATTAGATCCATCTGCTCAGTGTAAATAATTTACTTTTCATGAATTTCTTAATCAGCACATGGCTGAAATTCCTCAATTGACAAAGAATCTATATGTGAAATTATGCTGAGAAAGTGTTCTCTTAGGCTGTTCAACAACATGACTGTGTTGCAGTGGGAAGTGTGCTACATTCAGAATGCAAAAACAAAAACATTTTTGTTAGTCTTTTAAGGTGGCACAAGACTCTTTGCAGTTTTTACACACTTAACAACACTACTCCTTCAATAATGTATCAAAGGGTTGAGCAGCATTTCTGGCCTACCTCTCATTCATGCTCAGCATAGTCTGAACACAGTGTGCATACAAACAATACTAAGGGTAAAAGCCTATGTCTCCTATAACTGTTTTCTTGGCTGCTATGCACAATAATGCAGTTTGACACTGCGTTAACGTCATGGCTCAATGCAATGGAATTCTGGGGTTTGTATTATTGTGAGATATTTAGCCATCTCTGTCAGAGTGCTCTGGTGCCACAACAAACTACAATCCAGGATTCTATAGCATGGAGCCCTGGGCAATTAAAGTGTTATAAAACTGTATTAGGTCTGTAATGCAGATGCAGCCTTAGTTTAACCATAGACACTGCTGTTATGTTATGACAAATAACATGAGGTGACTGAACCAGTGGGTGCTGTCTCCATCATACCCAGGCAATAATTTATTTTGCTGACTTATTTTATCTTCCTTATCACTTTTTAAAAACATAGGCACCTGAAAATAGTTTATTCTCTGAATCCAGAGATTTTCCACAACCTATACCTAAATATGTAAGGAATCCAGTAACACTTTGAAACAAATGGGTGTAAATGTCAGCACAAAGGTTTCGCTGAGCTACTTCTTGGTGAAGCCCCTAGAGATTGTTTCCCACTTAGGATTGAACGAATTAAAATAAACGTTTTTAATAAAATCGAATTAAAAAATTACGTTGTTTCCCGCTTTCAGAATCGCTTACATCGTTCCCATCTCTTGTTTGATTCGGATTTTTTACTGCAAGCGTTCAGTAAGCGTTTCACTGGCATGAAATCGTTGTTTAATAAAGCATTCTTCTCCTCCTACCTTATTTGAGTTGTCAATCTAATACTACGTCGAGAGCCAACAGAGATCAATGGGGATGCTCTGGCAATGTGAATTTTTTTAGTAGGAAACCAAAGCTTCTCTCCAGAGAACTTGGGATAGGTTTTCCAGGGCAGCATTCCTGCTCATCTCCTAAGACGCCAGTCAGAATCCCTTCAAGAGCCACAGATATCATGGGGGTGCTTCTGGCAATGCGAATTTAGTAGGAAACCAAAGCTCTCTCCGAGGAACAGGGATAGGTTTTCCAGGCAGCTATCCCCGCTTATGTCTCCTAGACAGCCAGGCAGAATCCCTTCAGAGAGCACAGAGATCATGAAGGAGCTGCTGGCAAAGCGGAGGGATCACTCTTCCAAGATTCTCTTTCCGGGTTGGGGAGAAGCAGTTCCGTTTAGAAAAGAGGGAAGGCTCTATCCCCCCCCCCCATTTGATCAGAGCCCTTCCTGTCTGGGCGAGTCAGATGCCTCCCGCGAGGGCCTTCCTTCCTGCCTGGGCGAGTCGAGCCCAGCGGCAGGATGCTCTTGAGAGGAGCCTTCCCTTCCTGCCTTCCTCCTTTAGAAATGGGTCTTTCCCCACCCGAGGGGATTGCAATCCACCGGGAGAAGCCTTGTAGTCCTTTGCAGATAGGCGCTTTGAGCGCCGAGACTTCAGTCGCTTAAAGCGCTGAAGGATTAAGGCCTTGTAACCATTAAAATAAAAAATAAAATTAATCCTTATCTCTTATTGAAAGACATCGGACAAGGGGTGAGGAAGAAAAAAGGCGACAGCCACGACGATGGGGACAGAAAGGGCACTCCCCAATACGCCCCCATCGCATCAGCTCCTCCTCCTTCTAGCCCGATTCCAATGCTATCTTTCTCATCTAAATACTTCCGGTTCTACTCGAATAAAGGGAAAAACACTTAGGTTTGGACCTAGTGTTTTTTTAACACGCGGTTAAATGGGAAAACACGAATTTAAATTTTAACCCGCTTCGATCGTTTCTATGGGACTATCCGGGTTGGTCTAGAAACTGTTCTAATTAACCGAATCCTAATGGCACGCTGCCTAATGAAATCGTTCAGACGCGGGTTTCCCCTATGGGAACAAGCTCTAAGAGGCCACCCTTGTCTTACAAATTAATGGTGTTTAAGAGCACATATATATATATTCTTTCTTTAATTTCATTCAATTTTTAGTTCTTTCATTTTCATGGAGGCAGCCGTGGAGCACCTGGGAAGTGCACATAGAGCCCTAAGGACTCCTTGGAGCACGGTTGGGTACATAAGCTTCAATGAACTACAGTGCACTTCATCCAATACATCTGATACAGTGGAGTATGTCCACAAAGCATATGTTAGACATTCTTTCTTCCCAGATAATCTCAAAAGATGCTACTGGATTTCTTCACAGTCTTTTATGCTAGTAGACTAATACAGCTATCACTCTGAATGCTATAAATGTGTTTAGAACTATAGATGTAGTCCAAGGAATGCCTAAATAAGACAGTTTTAGGAGTTTATCGCTTGTCTTATTAATTCTGTTATTTAAATTTCCTGGTTTAAATTTCAATTTGGGCTGCATCTGATCTTATCAGAAGGTTTTTTGCTGCCAAAGTTGCCACCCAAATACAGCCCAGGTGCATCCCTGCTTCAGGAGTGCTCCAGCTGCCATTTTCTTAAGCCGGAAAAACTCCCAGGTCTGAAAAGAGCTGCGCAGAGTGCTCCTGGAAGCAGAGATGCACCCGGCTGTATTCGGGTGGCAACTTTGGCAGCAAAAACCTTGCAACCGGAATTGAAATTTAAACTGGGATGGGTAAGCCAAATTAATAAGCCAAAGTGATAAGGTCCTTAGATTCTTATATTTTTTGATGGCCATTCCCCTCAATCTTCAGTAGTTCCAGCTTCTCAAAATAAAGGGAGCGGGTGGGGGAGAACTAACTCTTCTGCTCTCTCTGTTATTTGAAGGTAATAGGATCTGTAAATTTGTGGCCTCATACACAGTATAGTAAATTTTTGACAGTTTAGCAACTTTCAGTTGAACAAACATATACTCTTAAATACATC